>NC_136912.1:97346821-97391511 GCF_949606895.1 Notothenia rossii
GCTCCTCTTCATCGGTAGCTCCTCTTCATCGGTAGCTCCTCTTCATCGGTAGCTCCTCTTCCTCGGTAGCTCCTCTTCATCGGTAGCTCCTCGTCATCGGTAGCTCCTCTTCATCGGTAGCTCCTCTTCATCAGTAGCTCCTCTTCCTCTGTAGCTCCTTTTCCTCAGTAGCTCCTCTTCATCAGTAGCTCCTCTTCATCAGTAGCTCCTCTTCCTCAGTAGCTCCTCTTCATCAGTAGCTCCTCTTCATCAGTAGCTCCTCTTCCTCAGTAGCTCCTCTTCCTCCATGTGATGTTTCCAGAGATGACATTGCAATTTAGATTTAGGTCATCCTCAGTGGCCTGTGATTCCTCCCGTTGTGTGTGTGTGTGTGTGTGTGTGTGTGTGTGTGTGTGTGTGTGTGTGTGTGTGTGTGTGTGTGTGTGTGTGTGTGTGTGTGTGTGTGTGTGTGTGTGTGTGTGTGTGTGTGTGTGTGTGTGTGTGTGTGTGTGTGTGTGTGTGTGTGTGTGTGTGTGTGTGTGTGTGTGTGTGTGTGTGTGTGTGTGTGTGTGTGTGTGTGTGTGTGTGTGTGTGTGGTCAGTGTCTGTGAAGGAAGTGAAATGGTTGATGTGTTCCCTGTCCTTCATCACACAGTGCATGAGATGGAAATGCTTTGAATAACGGAGATACAACATGACAGCCACCTTTTAGCTCAGTATAAATTCACTTTTTTGTTGCTATTTAAAAAGTCATGCTTATTCCCAGTGTCATTATAAATACAGAACAAGAAGAAGATATCTTAGAAATGTACTTTGGTTGTGTTGCAGTAGGGACTTCCTGTTCTGTGATTAATGTGATGTGATGTGTCTGCAGGAGGAACCAGCCAATCAGCCGGCCTCACTCCTGGCACTCCACCAAGTTCAACGAGACCCAATCAGAGACTGCCAAACCTCAGGCTCCACCCATGCAGGTGTGGCAGACCATAAATGATGCCAGGTAACTGTCCAGCCTCAGGTATCAAGCGCTTCAGATAATCTGTGTGAGGGCTGAACATGTGTCAGTCTCCCGTTATGCTTTCTGGATTCTCTGAGAAGGTGTTTGCTCTTTAACAGAAAGTAGATCCCTCAGTGATCTGTTGTTCCTCTTTGACAGAAAGTAGACCCCTCTGATCTCATGTTGTCTGCTCTCTAGCTCCTCCTCAGATCTGTCCTCTGGTTGGGATCATACCCCCCCGCTCAGAGTGTCTGATCAGTTCAGTTCCCACGGCAGCATGGAGAGCTTAGACCAGCCCCCCCCCCCCTCTGGCCAGCTTTCCCCCCCAACCAGCAGCATGGAGGAGCATCTGGGGGGGAAGCGAGACTCGGCATACAGCTCCTTCTCCACCAGCTCTGGGACGCCTGACTACACCCTTTACAGGAGCAACGCGGCCTCCACGGAGAACATGGTTCATCAGGTGAGTCATTGGGAGGCGGGGGGGAGGAACCCCAGGACCCCCCCGAGCCTGAGGGAGGGCCACAGGCCGGAGGACAGGCTGGCCTACTTCCAGATGCCGGGCCTCCCCTCTGCACAGACCGACGACCCGGCCCGGCACTCGACCTCCAGCAGAACCAGCTTAGGCCCGGTCTGGCATGTCCCGGAGAAAAAGAAGACCTCCTCCCCCTCTCCCCCTCCGCCCCCCCTGCCTGCTCGCAGCGACAGCTTTGCTGCCACTAAAGTTCATGAGCGAGGCCTTATACCCCCCTACCCTGAAGGTCCTGAACCACACAAGGCTTTCACTGAGAGCCGCGGCGCTCACCACCCGCCGTCATCTGAAGCACCGAACCAGAACCAGAACGAGTGTAGCTCCAACAGGCATCCCGCCCATCAGAGACACCACAGTGACAAGAGCACTTTCTACCCTCAGACCTGGACGGTCTCCGTCCCAAAGCCTCCTACCGCAGGGGGGTCTTACTGCAGCATGCAGGACCTGCAGGAGCTGGACACCAACAGTTCAGCACCCTGCGGTCAGAACCAGAGCAGGATCCTCAGCTCCTCTGAACAGATTTCTGACAGCAGCCGGTACTACTGTGTCACCACACAGAATAATCCCCCCCTGTCAGGAAGGAGCCTCAGCACAGACCCCCCAGCTGTCAGCCTGCAGACCACCAGCCCCCCGGTGAAGCCTCAGGCCCCCCAACACTCCCCTCACAGCAGAGACAGTAATGGATACAACATTATTCAGGTGACCACAGGGCTGGAAACCAAACCCAGCCCTGAGGACCGGGGGCTGCAGAGTTATCCTGCGAGCAGACCCCCCGAACAGAGGAGTTCTCTGCCCCCACAGGACTTCAGACACCAGGTCAGCAACAAGATCTGCCCCCAGGACGCCCCCATGCTTCACTCCCTGTCCATGGATGCTGCCGGGCAAACTGAGAAAACAAGAGTCCTGAACCCGGAGGAGTCCATTGAAGACCAGCAGGCGCGGCGCAGCGACCGCTTTGCCACCACTCTAAGGAACCAGATCCAGATGAGGAGAGCCAATCTGCAGAAGAGCACCAGCAGCCTTCCTGGTGCCGAGGCTGACGAGGACCATGAGGTCTGGAGGCCTGAAGGAGACCCTCCGTCCTCTGCAGACAGATCCTTCACCAGCTCCTACAAGGACCACCTGAAGGAAGCACAAGCCAGGGTGCTCAAGGCCACATCTTTCAGGAGGAGAGACCTGGTTTTACTAGAGGCCCCTGGAGCTGAGGCCTCACTGAACTACAGGAAGGAGGGTCCCCCTTTGCCCACAGTTTCTGAGTCTCTGATGGGCATAACACTCGGGGGTCCGGTGACCCGCATCGGGGGCCGTAAGCGTTTTCCTGCAGAGAAGAAGGTCAGGTCTTTCTCTGAGCCGGACAAAATCCACCAAGTTGGGGTGAAGGAAGATCCTCCTCGCAGCACCCCTGCAGAGATCCCCTCTGAGTCCAGGGCCCGAGGTCTCTGCTGGACCCCTGAACCAAAGGAGGACTCAGTGAGGGTCCTTAACCAGGGAGACCCTGCACATCAGCCGGTCCTAGACCAGCACCTAGTCCTGGACCAGCAGCGACTTGGCACCTTTGCTGAGTACGAGGCCCAGTGGAACACACAGAAGAATGTCCAGGAAACCAGGTCCTCGGGTCGGTACCGATCAGCAGAGAACATCCTGGACCCGGAGGGGAGGAGGAACCCCACCTGCCTCCACGAGAGGTCAAGATCCAGTCCTTCAGCCCAAAGGTCCGGACAGGTGAGTCTCCCTGAAGGACTTCAGGTAATCTGTCTTTCAAGTCAAGTGATTTTTAAATAAATGTTGAAACAGATATGATTTTTGTATTTTTCAAACATACGAGCAAAATGTATAATAAATAAAAACAAGGTAATTGACAGAATATTACAAACAAACAAACTCACCAAAGAGCAAGTTGTTCAGGTCTTAAAGCAGGTTTTTACGGGTCTTAACAAAGTCGGGTAGTGGTTATGGTGATTCAACAAAGTGAGCCCGAAGACATCTGCTAGAGTTTGGAGAAGCTGCCCACACATCTGATCCCACATCAGTCTCAGATGATTTCAGAGTTCTGCAGACTTAATAAAACGTGGATAGAAACATAAATGATATCTGTATGGCTCATTAACACGGAGTGATCAGAACAAGAGGCCTGGTGGCTGTAACCGTGTCATAAAGACAGAGCACTGAAGGAGCAGGAAGGAGCCAAGTCAAATATTAATGTTTGTTCTTCAAGACACACCCTGAGCTAAGAGCGGCAGCAACACTCTCTATTCACTATTACTATTATATTACTAACTATAAGTCTACCTTCAACAAGGGAGCTGCAGCCACACGCTGACCACTCTCTGTTCTCTATTATATTATACCACTAACCCGACCAGGAAGCTGCAGCACCAGCCGCTCTGTTTCTGTGTGGGGGGGTTCAGCACAGCGGACTCACTGTTTGTTCATCTGTATTCACAGAAGATTCAAGTTCCTGCTGAACAGTCTGAGAAAGAATACTCCCTGACCGAGAGCAAAGCTGCTGCACCAGGGTGAGTAAATCTAACGTACCTGCAGCAGGTTGAGTAAATCTAACGTACCTGCAGCAGGGTGAGTAAATCTAACGTACCTGCAGCAGGGTGAGTAAATCTAACGTACCTGCAGCAGGGTGAGTAAATCTAACGTACCTGCAGCAGGGTGAGTAAATCTAACGTACCTGCAGCAGGGAGAGTACATATAACGTACCTGCAGCAGGGTGAGTAAATCTAACGTACCTGCAGCAGGGAGAGTACATATAACGTACCTGCAGCAGGTTGAGTAAATCTAACGTACCTGCAGCAGGGTGAGTAAATCTAACGTACCTGCAGCAGGGAGAGTACATATAACGTACCTGCAGCAGGGTGAGTAAATCTAACGTACCTGCAGCAGGGAGAGTACATATAACGTACCTGCAGCACGGAGAGTAAAGTGTGTGTGTGTGTGTGTGTGTCGCAGGCCCCCTCAGCCGGAGAACCACACCGAGCTGCCCCCCCTCCCCTCTCCCCCCCTCATGGAGGAGCAGTGCCCCCCTTCTCCTCGCTTCTCCCCCCAGAGACTCAGCGAAGCCCCCCCCCAGGAGGAAGACAAGGACAGGTAAAGTCTTTATTCAATAATCATCATTAACCACAGCTGTGAGATCAGGGTCTCTTTACTTGGGGAGGTGGGTGGTCTTCATGGAGCCCTTTAAAGGGGGGTCTCCTCTGTGACAGCCTGGGGGGTGGGGAGGCATCAGCCAACATGCACCCTGTCAGTAGAGAAGCTTCCTGCAGCTGAAGACCTGAATGAGGTCTGGATCCACTATGAGTGAAGCTGCTGTAACCTGAACCTGATCCTGATTTATGAATGTGTGTTTTAGGGGGCAGCGTCTGACAGGAAGTAGACCCTCTGCAGGGACCAGGGTCCCCGTCAGGATCCTGCATTCAGGGGGGGGCAGCGACACCTGTCCATACCTGCAGCAACCTAACACCCCCACTGTGGAAGCTCCTGGGGGCCTCGCTGGTCTGGGCTCTGCAGGCCAGGACTCACACTGCAGTGCATTCAGCCGACACACTGATCCCCCCCACAGGGACCACCTGACCCCCACCCCAGATCACATGACCTCCAACAGTTTGCCACTAGTGGGCCTGCCCTGCAGAGAGGGGGAGACCTCTAGGGGTTTGGGAGAGACGAACTCTGGGGGGTCGGGGGAGGAGACTCCGGGTCTGTCTGAAGACCAGAGGAGGGAGGCGCTGGCCCGGGTCATCGTGGGGAAAGATAAATCTCTGGCTGAGGTTCTGGACCGCAGTCACATGAAGACCACCATGGACCTGATGGAGGGCATCTTCCCTGAGGGGGGGCAGCTGCTGGAGGGAGGGAACCAGCGCAGGAAGGCCCCTCCCAAACAGCCTTTGGGCCCCCCTGCTGAGACCAGGTGAGACTCCCTGTAGACCAGGTCTCTGATAGACTGATGATGATTGTAAGGACGTGCAGTGAGGATCAGGTTCAGTGAGGATCAGGAGGATCAGGTTCAGTGAGGATCAGGTTCAGTGAGGATCAGTGAGGATCAGGTTCAGTGAGGATCAGGAGGATCAGGTTCAGTGAGGATCAGGAGGATCAGGTTCAGTGAGGATCAGGTTCAGTGAGGATCAGGAGGATCAGGTTCAGTGAGGATCAGGAGGATCAGATTCAGTGAGGATCAGGTTCAGTGAGGATCAGGAGGATCAGGTTCAGTGAGGATCAGGTTCAGTGAGGATCAGGAGGATCAGGTTCAGTGAGGATCAGGTTCAGTGAGGATCAGGAGGATCAGGTTCAGTGAGGATCAGGTTCAGTGAGGATCAGGAGGATTAGGTTCAGTGAGGATCAGGTTCAGTGAGGATCAGGTTCAGTGAGGATCAGGAGGATTAGGTTCAGTGAGGATTAGGTTCAGTGAGGATCAGGAGGATTAGGTTCAGTGAGGATCAGGTTCAGTGAGGATCAGGTTCAGTGAGGATCAGGAGGATTAGGTTCAGTGAGGATTAGGTTCAGTGAGGATCAGGAGGATTAGGTTCAGTGAGGATCAGGTTCAGTGAGGATCAGGTTCAGTGAGGATCAGGAGGATCAGGTTCAGTGAGGATCAGGTTCAGTGAGGATCAGGTTCAGTGAGGATCAGGAGGATTAGGTTCAGTGAGGATCAGGTTCAGTGAGGATCAGGTTCAGTGAGGATCAGGAGGATTAGGTTCAGTGAGGATCAGGTTCAGTGAGGATCAGGTTCAGTGAGGATCAGGAGGATTAGGTTCAGTGAGGATCAGGTTCAGTGAGGATTAGGTTCAGTGAGGATCAGGTTCAGTGAGGATCAGGTTCAGTGAGGATTAGGTTCAGTGAGGATCAGGAGGATTAGGTTCAGTGAGGATCAGGTTCAGTGAGGATTAGGTTCAGTGAGGATCAGGAGGATTAGGTTCAGTGAGGATCAGGAGGATTAGGTTCAGTGAGGATCAGGAGGATTAGGTTCAGTGAGGATTAGGTTCAGTGAGGATCAGGAGGATTAGGTTCAGTGAGGGTCAGGTTCAGTGAGGATCAGGTTCAGTGAGGATCAGGAGGATTAGGTTCAGTGAGGATCAGGAGGATTAGGTTCAGTGAGGGTCAGGTTCAGTGAGGATCAGGAGGATCAGGTTCAGTGAGGATCATGATCAGGAGGATCAGGTTCAGTGAGGTTCAAGTTCAGTGAGGATTAGGTTCAGTGAGGATCAGGTTCAGTGAGGATCATGATCAGGAGGATCAGGTTCAGTGAGGATCAGGAGGATCAGGTTCAGTGAGGATCATGATCAGGAGGATCAGGTTCAGTGAGGTTCAAGTTCAGTGAGGATTAGGTTCAGTGAGGATCAGGTTCAGTGAGGTTCAAGTTCAGTGAGGATCAGGTTCAGTGAGGTTCAAGTTCAGTGAGGATCAGGTTCAGTGAGGTTCAAGTTCAGTGAGGATCAGGTTCAGTGAGGTTCAGGTTCAGTGAGGATCAGGAGGATCAGGTTCAGTGAGGATCAGGTTCAGTGAGGGTCATGATCAGGAGGATCAGGTGCAGCGAAGCAGTCTTTGTTGGGAAGGATCACAGTCAGGATCAAGGACCCCCCCATTATCCCACTCATCACACAAACTTAACACACTAGCAACTTGAAAATGTTAATTATTCATGAGGAGTCTGTGTTTCAGGGAGCAGGACAGCATGGCAGCATCTGTCTCCATGGTAACCAGCTCGTCCTATTACAGCACATCTGCTCCTAAAGCCGAGCTCCTCATCATGATGAAGGACATGAGGGAGGAAGAGGAGGAAGAGGACGAAGAGGAAGAGCTGGACTCTGAGGAGGAGCTGGACATCGACCTGGCCTTTAAGAAGGTACCAGCCCAATAACACACTCTTATTAGGAGTTGACTTCCTGTTCCTGTAGTTCACTTCCTGTTCATGTAGTTCACTTCCTGTTCCTGTGGTTAACTTCCTGCTCCTGTAGTTCACTTCCTGTTCCTGTAGTTCACTTCCTATTGTGTGGAGTCTGACTTCCTGTAGTTTACTTCCTGTAGTTAACTTCCTGCTCCTGTAGTTAATTTCCTATTGTGTGGAGTCTGACTTCCTGTAGTTCACTTCCTGTTCCTGTTGTTATCTTCCTGTCCCTGTATTTACCTTCCTGTCCCTGCATGTAACTTCCTGCCCCTGTTTGTAACTTCCTGTCTGTCACTAACCGATCCGTCCCCCTGCCCGATCTGTACTGCGCATGTGCGAGATGGTCCGGTATATTGGAGAACTCACGACGGCAACCCAAGAAGGACACTTGACACAGTGGCTTTTGGCAAAGCTGAAAAATAAAACTCGAGAGAGAGATGAGTTATTGTTATTACAACGTTAATTCACTATTATTTAACAACTCTTTTTATAGGGTTCTTTTATTTCGGGTTAAGTACATTGTCAGAATAAGTGAGAAATGAATTTAACTTCTGTTAGACAGCTATATACCATACATTTTTGCATACATTCACAGTAAATATTTATTCAGTATGGTAGCTGTCTAACAGAAGTTAAATGTAACTTCCTGTCCCTGCATGTAACTTCCTGTCCCTGCATGTAACTTCCTGTCCCTGTATGTACATTCCTGTCCCTGTATGTAACTTCCTGTTCCTGTATGTAACTTCCTGTTCCTGTATGTAACTTCCTGCTTCCTACAGCAGCAGCTGATGCAGAGCCTCAGCAGGAAGCTGTCTGTGCTGCAGGAGGCACAGCAGAGCCTGCAGGAGGACGTGCAGGACAACAATGCGCTGGGGGGGGCAGTGGAGGCTCAGGTGCAGCTGCTCTGCAAACCCAACGAGATCGAAAAGTTCCGCATGTTTGTGGGAGACCTTGACAAGGTGGTGAGTCTCCTGCTGTCTCTGTCTGGACGCCTGGCGAGGGTGGAGAACGCCATTGACAGCCTGGAGGAGGAGGCGCCCCCCCAGGAGAGGGTGAGACATATACACATATAGAAGGGCGCCCCCCCACGAGAGGGTGAGACATATACACATATATATAGAAGGGTGCCCCCCTCACAAGAGTGTGAGACATATACACATATATATATATATACATATACATATAGGATCCCCCCCCCAGGAGAGGGTGAGACATATACACATATGTATACATATATATATAGAAGGGCCCCCCCCCAAGGAGAGGGTGAGACATATACATAGAAGGGCACCCCCCCACGAGAGGGTGAGACATTTACACATATATATATACATATATATATATAGAAGGGCGCCCCCCCCACCGAGAGGGTGGGACATATACATATAGGAGGCCCCCCCAGGAGAGGGTGAGACATATACACATATATATAGGAGCCGCCCCCCCCAGGAGAGGGTGAGACATATACACATATATACATATAGAAGGGCTCCCCCCCACGAGAGGGTGAGACATATACACATATATATATATATATGTATATATGCATATACTGTATATAGGAGGCTCCCCCCCACGAGAGGGTGAGACATAAACACATATATATTAGGGGTGTAACGGTACACGTACCCGTACCAAAATTATTCGGTACGGGCCCTTCGGTTCGGTACACGTGGTTCGGTTTAACGAATATAACGTTAAACATAAAAAATTGAGAACGTGAACAACTTCTTGGAAGTAATCTCAGGTGCTGCGTCGCAGCATTCAGAGTAATTTGCTCTCATTGGGTTCAACGCGTCATAGAGCGAGCAAGTCATTTCATTGGACGAGAGGTATACTATGAGAGCTGGTCAGAGGGATGCGTTCAAATGTAGTCAGTAATGTGAGGAACTGTCGAAATGGTGAACGCAGATCAAGTTGAGCTCGAAAATCCTCCAGCATCATTGAAGTCTCCGGTTTGGGAACATTTTGGTTTCGCAGTTACGTACAAGGATGACGGACAAAGACAGGTGGACCAAACCAAAGCTGTTTGTCGGCATTGTTCAACTAACATTGGTTACGCGGCTGGTAATACATCAAACTTGCACACTCATTTGAAAAGGCATCAGCCGAACGTGAATATCACCGGTACCAAAAGAAAAAAGACTGAAGTGCAAACCCAACTCCCGCTAGCATTTAAGCCTCCACCACTCGCAAAGAGTTCAGACCGAGCCAAAGCTATTACAAACGCCATCCTTATGTTGCCATGTTAGCAAAGCGCTACCTGGCTGTATCTGCTACCTCTGCCCCTAGAGAGGGTGTTCTCCACAGCAGGAGACATTGTTAGAGCCAGCAGATCTGCTCTTTCAGCAAGCAATGTGGACAAGTTCATCTTTCTTTAAACAAACATGAAAATACAATGACAAGCAAGTCCTAATGTCAGACTGTCTGCTTAGGCACGAGTACAGTACAGTTCAAATACAGATTATTTCAATTCATCGAAATGCTGCAGCTTAATGTTTATTTTATTATATTTTGTATTTATTTGAGTGAATACACTATTCACAGTTTAATAATAATAAAAAAAAATATATATATATTTTATGTTTTGTGATAATTTGTTCTGCTGTACCGAAAACGTACCGAACCGAACCGTGACCTAAAAACCGAGGTGCGTACCGAACCGAAATGTTTGTGAACCGTTACACCCCTAATATATATACATATACATAGGAGGCGCCCCCCAAGGAAAGGGTGAGACATATACACATATATATAGAAGGGCGCCCCCCACGAGAGGGTGAGACATATACATATATATACATACATATACATATATATATAGAAAGGGCTCTCCCCCACGAGAGGGTAAGACATATACAAATATATATATACATATAGGAGGCTCCCCCCAGGAGAGGGTGAGACATATACACATATATATATATATATATATATATATATATATATAGAAGGGCGCCCCCCCACACGTGAGGGTGAGACATATACAGCCTGTTTTCTTACCATTCAAATGGTGCTACATTTGTGAGGAACAAGCATTTGTGGGATGAGCAGCAGAGCGGAGTGTGTGGGTAAAATGTGACAAATCTCCTCTGTTTGGCACTGGCAGACTGGACTTTCAAACGGTATAAGATTTGTTGCCGAGAAGCATTTTTACAACAAAGAAATCTTCTACCAAAAACAAATGTCCTTACTTTTTGTGTTAAGTTTATATCGATATATATCCATATATATGTATATATATATATATATACATATATATATATACATATATACACATAGATAAGAGAAGGCTTTGTCTCCTGTCTCCTGGCAGCGCCTGCTGACGGACAAGAGGAATGTTCTGATCCGGCAGCACGAGGATGCCAAGGAGCTGAAGGAGAACCTGGACCGGAGGGAGCGTCTGGTGTTTGACATCCTGTCGCTGCACCTCCATCAGGACCTCCTCACCGACTACCAGCACTTTGTGAAAATGAAGTCAGCGCTCCTCATCGAGCAGCGCAAGCTGGAGGACAAGATCAAGCTCGGGGAGGAGCAGCTCCGGGGTCTGAAGGAGAGCCTGGAGAACCGGACCTCCTTCTGAAGGAGAGCCTGGAGAACCGGACCCCCTTCTGAAGGAGAGCCTGGAGAACCGGACCTCCTTCTGAAGGAGAGCCTGGAGAACCGGACCTCCTTCTGAAGGAGAGCCTGAGAGGAACTGTGAGGAGACTTGGGTTGTAGTAGCGGATGGTGTCCAGCAGAGGGAAGCAGAGGACTCTTTAGAGACCCTGAAGAACTCCTCCTGCAGCCCCTCCTCCTCCTCCACCTCCTCCACAATTAGGGCTTCATTCATGTGCTCTCAGAGAAATGGGGAAAAGGAGCTCCAAACTTTATTTGAACTCTTCAGAACAAACTGAACTCTGGGATGAGTTTAAAGACTGTGGGAACATTTCTGTAGGGTCCATGTTGTTTCCAGCCGAGGCGTCCCTGAACGCACCACCTGCAGTTTGCTTTGTTTCCACGTCTACGTTTTTAGTAATTTATTGTAGCCTGTTGGATCCGAGCAGGAGGGAAAGTGTTTCATCTTCATCACACTGTGTCAAAATGTTGTCATCTTTCAGTCATTTTATTTCCACCCACTTTATTCCCCCCCCCCAAAGCAGCTGCTAACAGGAGGTAAAGATGGTGGATGTGAAAGCACTTGTTGGGCTTCAGTGAACAGAACAGAGCTCTTCACATTCAGACCTCCAGACCCTCCAGACCTGGACTCAAGTGAAGTCCATTTGAAGTGCCTGTCGGGGGGGGGGGGGGGTTATATTTCTGATCAAGTGTTCTGTTGTGTTGCTCACATTACAGATGCTAAACATGTCGTTGCGAGATACATTTCAACACTAACGATGATTTGGATTTCAATCCTCCCACCTGTGTTTCCCATGATGCATCACTGCTGCTTCTCCTTATTTCAAAAATAAAAGCTTCTGCTGAATCGTGTGATGGTGTCCGAGTCACTCATTAACCTCCACGCCTCCTCCGATTAGAGCTGGAGACTTTGGAGTGTCTTTGAGAGTCAGCAGTTTCTGACAGCAGGACTCAGGGTTAATGAAGAGGCCGATCCAGAGGAATCAGCAGGAGGTAACGGGGGAGGGGGGGGGGTCCACATTTAAAGGACCATCAATAACTCCTGAGGAAGAGTTTCAACATTATGCTTCATTTTATTTAGAGACAGTTTAATTATCAGTATAGATATATATTACCTGATGTGTTGAGGTACGCAAAACAAACAAAATGTGCAGGCTGCAGGCGAGATCTAGAGGACTGTCAACGGATTAATATGAACTGCTACAATATTTTATAACTTTCATGATCCTATGTTTTTTTATTCAACTTAAACAACACAGAACAAAGCACAGAGTAATTATGTGTAATGAAATAGTTCAGTATGGATTCAGCAGTTTGTGTAATATTAATAAAGAGGGGTCACTCTCAGACATTCAAAAAGAGGTTTATTATTAATGGTGAACTCATTTCATTTCATTTCAAACCTTTATTTAACCAGATTGGTCCCATTGAGATCATAGATCTCTTTTTCAAGGGAGACCTGCAGAAAAACCTCATAAAACCTATAAGGATGTTTATTGTTTTGTAAGTATATTTTGTACTTTTTAATTAATGTATTATAAAAGTCATACATGTTGTACACAGGTGAATGAAACTTGTGTAACTAACAGATATCCCCATGAAAGCCACCAACTTCATAACTGACATTAACACTTTTATGTGTTATTACAGGTTATGTTTGCATCATTCAATGCTAACTGTTGTTGTGCAAACCGAGTGAAATGAACTTCTGACTGTGATCAGAATCAAGTCTTTCAGTATTATTATGTAGTAATTTAATCCGAGAGAACAGCTTTGGTTTATAATGGTGCACACATTAGCAAAGGAAGAGAAATGAAGCTAATATATCACTATTTAAGAAGAGATTTCAAAAACATTTATACAAATACATAAATTAACAAAACATGGAGCGCAATAAGAATATTAAAAATAAAACATGCATCTGGTTAAACAGGCTGATTTGTGTGGGTTAAAGAAGCACAAAGGTGCGAAGAGGATGGAGATACAGAGGTGTTCAGGTTCACCATGCAGAGAGGATGGAGATATAGAGGTGTTCAGGTTCACTCTGCAGAGAGGATGGAGATATAGAGGTGTTCAGGTTCACTCTGTAGAGAGGATGGAGATACAGAGGTGTTCAGGTTCACCATGCAGAGAGGATGGGAGATACAGAGGTGTTCAGGTTCACTCTGTAGAGAGGATGGAGATACAGAGGTGTTCAGGTTCACTCTGTAGAGAGGATGGAGATACAGAGGTGTTCAGGTTCACTCTGTAGAGAGGATGGAGATACAGAGGTGTTCAGGTTCACTCTGTAGAGAGGATGGGGATACAGAAGTGTTCAGGTTCAGTCTGCAGAGAGGATGGAGATACCGAGGTGTTCAGGTTCACTCTGTAGAGATGATGGAGATACAGAGGTGTTCAGGTTCACCATGCAGAGAGGATGGAGATATAGAGGTGTTCAGGTTCACTCTGCAGAGAGGATGGAGATACAGAGGTGTTCAGGTTCACTCTGTAGACAGGATGGAGATACAGAGGTGTTCAGGTTCACCATGCAGAGAGGATGGGAGATACAGAGGTGTTCAGGTTCACTCTGTAGAGAGGATGGAGATACCGAGGTGTTCAGGTTCACCATGCAGAGAGGATGGGAGATACAGAGGTGTTCAGGTTCACCATGCAGAGAGGATGGAGATACAGAGGTGTTCAGGTTCACTCTGTAGAGAGGATGGAGATACAGAGGTGTTCAGGTTCACCATGCAGAGAGGATGGAGATACAGAGGTGTTCAGGTTCACTCTGTAGAGAGGATGGAGATACAGAGGTGTTCAGGTTCAGTCTGCAGAGAGGATGGAGATACAGAGGTGTTCAGGTTCACTCTGTAGAGAGGAAGGAGATCAATCAATCAATCAATGTTTATTTATATAGCCCAATATCACAAATGTTACATTTGTCTCAGTGGAATTCACAGTTTGTACAGAATATCAGTATGACAATACGACACCCTCTGTCCTTAGACCCTCACATCGTACAAGGAAAAACTTCCAGAGAAAACCCACAGTTTAAAGGGGAACATGGGAGAAACCTCAGGGAGAGCAACAGAGGAGGGATCCCTCTCCCAGGACGGACAGACGTGCAATAGATGCCGTGTATAAATTGAAAAGATAATACATTTGCAACATAGGTAGTCCAAATGTTTGGAAATGCATGTGTGTATAATAGGAAGATGAATCCACGAGGATATCCATCCAGGACTTATGATCCAGGACCACAGCCACGACTCAAGATCCAGGACTCGCAATCCATGACACAGGACCGCAGGATCATCCATGACTCCGGATCCCGGCGTATATAGACACCAAAAAGAAAGAAATTTGGGGAAGCTGGGTTAATCGGAACATGAGAGTACACAGGTATAGACAGAGAGAAGGAAGAAGTAAGATGTCCCCCGACAAACTAAGCCTATATCAGCAAAACTAGGGGCTGAATCTAATCAGCCCTAACTATAAGCTTTATCAAAAAGGAAGGTCTTAAGCGCACTCTTAAAAACGGATAGGGTGTCTGCCGTCCGAACACAAACTGGAAACTGATTCCACAAAAGTGGAGCTTGATAAGAAAAGGCTCTGGCTCCCATTGTACTTTTAGAGACTCTAGGAACAACCAACAACCCTGCATTCTTGGAACGCAATGCCCTAGTAGGACAATAGGGTATAATGAGTTCTTTAAGGTAAGATGGCACCTGCCCATTAAGGGCTTTGTAGGCGAGAAGAAGAATTTTAAATTCTATCCTGTGTTCTATAGGGAGCCAGTGTAAGGCAGCCAGAACAGGAGTAATGTGGTCCCTTTTCCTAACTCTGGTTAGTACACGAGCTGCAGCATTTTGAATCAGCTGAAGCGACTTGACTGACTTCTTGGTACACCCTGATAATAAGGAGTTACAATAATCCAGCCTTGAAGTAAGAAATGCATGGACTAGTTTCTCTGCATCGTTTTGTGGCAAGATATGCCTGATTTTTGCAATGTTACGTAGATGGAAGTAGGCGGTCCTTGAAATTGATTTTATGTGGGTGTTAAAGGATAAATCCTGATCAAATATAAAACCAAGATTCCTTACAGTCTCACTGGAGGCCAAATTAATGCCATCCATAGTTAGTACATCTTTAGATAATTTGTTTTGTAGATTCTTCGGGCCAAGTACAATAACTTCAGTTTTGGTCGTGTTTAACATCAACAAATTTAAGGTCATCCACGTTTTTAAGTCCTTGAGGCAGTCTTGAATTTTATTTAGATGATTCATTTCATCAGGCTTGATTGATAAATATAGTTGAGTATCATCCGCATAACAATGAAAGTTTACAGAATGATTCCTTATAATATTGCCTAACGGAAGCATATATAGTGTGAACAAAATAGGTCCAAGCACTGAGCCCTGTGGCACTCCATGGCTAACTTTGGTTTGCGTGGAAGATTCATCGTTGACACGTACAAACTGAGAGCGTTCAGATAGATAGGACCTAAACCAGCCTAAAGCAGTTCCCTGTATGCCAACTAAGTGCTCTAGTCTTTGCAATAGGATATCATGGTCGATAGTATCAAATGCAGCACTAAGGTCGAGCAAGACAAGAATAGACACAAGTCCCTTGTCAGAGGCTATTAGAATGTAATTTGTGACTTTAACCAGAGCTGTCTCTGTGCTATGTTGTGTTCTAAAGCCAGACTGAAAATCTTCAAATAAATCATAGTTTTTTAAGTAATCACACAGCTGTTTTGCGACTGCTTTCTCAAGAATCTTTGAGAGGAACGGAAGATTAGAAATAGGTCTATAGTTGGCTAAAACCTCTGGATCGAGGTTGTGCTTTTTAAGAAGCGGTTTTATCACTGCTACTTTGAATGACTGTGGAACATAGCCTGATAATAAAGACATATTCATAATATTTAATAAAGAAGTGCTAATTAATGGAAAAACTTCTTTTAACAGCTTAGTTGGAATCGGGTCTAAGATACACGTTGATGGTTTAGAAGAGAGAATCATTGAATTTAATTGTTCAAGGTTTATGGCTGAAAAGCATTCTAGTTTACTATCTAGTGTAGACTTCCGGATGTGCTTTGCCGTGTGAAGACGTGCGTGCGGGAGCTCCGTGTAAAAGTAGTCAATAATTTTTAACATCGACACATTTCTATCAACTGGGAGGGTTGGACGCATAACGTTTGGTTTTGGGAGCTGAGAGGTGAATTTTTGGTGCAGTTTGGGACCGAAGATGACTTCTCGTTCGGCCCGAGCGGGGCGAGAGAGACAACGCATGGCGGGCAGAAGCACCAACAGGGCCTCCTCAGCTAGCAGTGACGCAGCTAGCCCACTACGTGCTAACGCTGAAATACCTCCGTGGGCTAAGGACATGATGTCGGAGATTAAAAAAGCCAACGACGGAATAACTAAATACAGAGAAGAGACAAAGACCGAGATCACAAGGTATAAAGAAGAAATAGAAAAGGGAAGAAGAGAAATGATGGCCGAGATGCAAAAGTGGACTAAGAGTTTGGAGGAGAGCGCCGAGGCCCGGTTTGAGCTGCTGCGGGGAGAGGTGAAGCTGATTGGTGATAAAACTAGCAGTCTGGCAAACAGGATGAACGAACGGGGAAAAGAGGTGGATGCAACGTTAAATGAACAATCTGACGCTTTAACAGACATGGAGACGAGACTGAAAGAAATGGAGAAGGAGCTGCTGAAGCAGAAGGGACGAAATGAAGACCTCGAGGCAC
The DNA here is from genome assembly GCF_949606895.1 of Notothenia rossii. Classification (NCBI taxonomy): domain Eukaryota; kingdom Metazoa; phylum Chordata; class Actinopteri; order Perciformes; family Nototheniidae; genus Notothenia; species Notothenia rossii. Next base: position 97,363,556 of record NC_136912.1, read on the forward strand.
GCTCACGGCGCAATAACATCCGGGTCGTGGGGGTCAGAGAAGGAGCCGAGGCAGGCAAGAAGCCGTCAGAGTTTATGGCTTGTTTACTGGAGGAAAAGTTGGGACTAGCAGCAACACCGACGCTGGACCTAGCACACCGGGCCCTCGGAGCGAGGCGAGACGGGAATGTAGGACCACCGAGAGCCTTCGTAGTGAGGTGCCATTACTACAAAGAGAAAGAGGAGATACTGAGGAAGGCGAGGGAAATGGAGAGAACACCCGAGGGTCGGAGCGGAAACATTCACATCTTCCCAGACTTCAGCCAGGAGGTAAACAACAAGAGGACGGCCTTCAGAGAAGCGAGAGGCCTCCTGCGGTCCTGCACGGGGGTCAGATACGGGTTGCGATACCCGGCAACCCTGGTGATCACGCCAGAAGGAGGACAAACAAAGACCTTTGAGAACCCGAAAAACGCTGTGGATTATATCAGAAAGGAACTGAGCCCCGGGTGAAACAATGGACTGCCTTGATTCCGGCTAAGGACCGACCTCCAGTCGTTATTCAGAGCTCCGTTGTTGCTGTGGGGGGATCGGGGACCTGGCCGCCAGCATATATATGGTTTGTACCTTATGGAGCTGGCCTCCAGTAGTTATTCAGGGCTGTGTTGTTACTGTGTGTAGTTAGGAGACCTGGACTCCAGTAGTTATTCAAAGCATATTTTTATAAACCTAATTCTTTTTGGGAGCTACTGTTGCCCTCCCTCATATTACTGTTGTACGCTATTCAAGGTTTAAGGGACTATTGATCCTCGCTGCCACTGTTGCATACCTTCTATGGTATTACTGTTTATTTTTATTTCATTACTGTGCCTTATTCAGGGTCTCATTGTTCGAGCCCCCCCCTCCCTCGTTTGTTTTTCTTTTCCCATTAGGGGATTGAGTCAAAAGGGTGATGTTATGATTCTGATAATGTGAAATACACGGAGCCGCACACGGTTAGCTCGATGTGCAGGAGATGGTGGACCGGTTGGACACAGCAGTGCTCGCTGAAGAGCATTGTATTTATGATTATATATGTTATGTGTTATATGTTGATTGTATCTGTGTGGGTGATCCCCCCCCCCCCCCTTCCTTCCCAGTCCCCCTCTTTTTTCTTTTGCTTTTGCTGCCAAGACTTCAAGGTGCTATCCGGATAATGGGTACCATAGGGGTGCAATGGTGACATTGGGCTACAGTCTCCTGATATGTCACCAATCATGGATCCAAGCAGAATGGACACAAAACTGATGAGCTGGAACGTGAGGGCGATCAATAAGCCAGCGAAACGGAGTAAGGTATTTTCATATTTGAGAGACCAGGGCGTAGGGATAGTTTATTTACAGGAGACACATTTGTTGAATAAGGACCACCTTAAGCTCTGTAGGGGGGGATTTACTCAGGTCTATCATTCAAACTTCAATGGTAAGAGCCGGGGAGTGGCCATCCTTATACACAGGAATGTACAATTTATAGAAACAACCACTATAAGAGATAAGCATGGCCGGTATATTATTGTGGTTGGAAAACTGTTCAACATCCCGGTGGTGTTGGCAAATTTATATGCTCCCAATTGGGATAATGTTCAATTTTTTAAGGACCTATTTTCATTATTACCTAATTTGGATACCCATAATCTGATTCTAGGAGGTGACTTAAACTGTGTCCTCGATTCAACTCTGGACCGCTCTAGCCCAACATCCAAGGTATTAAGTAATTCAGCACAATGCATTAATTCTTTTTGCGAGGTAAATGGTATGTTGGTACCCTGGAAAGAGTCCTGTATGGGGCTCCTGAAGGGGACTCTTTAATCTTGCTGGGAGACTTCAACGCACATGTGGGCAATGATGGAGACACTTGGAGGGGAGTGATTGGGAGGAACGGCCCCCCTGATCTGAACCGGAGTGGTGGTTTGTTACTGGACTTCTGTGCTAGTCATGGATTGGCCATAACAAACACCATGTTCGAACATAAGGATGCTCATAAGTGTACGTGGTACCAGAGCACCCTAGGCAGAAGGTCCATGATCGATTTGGTTATCGTATCATCGGACCTGAGGCCGTATGTTTTGGACACTCGGGTAAAGAGAGGGGCGGAGTTGTCAACTGATCACCATCTGGTGGTGAGTTGGGTCGAGTGGCGGGGGAAGCCTCTGGATAGACCTGGTAAGCCCAAACGTGTAGTTCGGGTGAACTGGGAACGTCTGGAGGAGGCCCAAGTTCAGGAGGCCTTCAACTCACACCTCCGGCGGAGCTTTTCGGGCATTCCTGTGGAGGTTGGGGACATTGAACCAGAGTGGTCGGTGTTCAAAGCCTCTATTGCCGAAGCCGCGGCGGGGAGCTGTGGTCTCAAGGTCCTAGGTGCCTCAAGGGGCGGTAACCCTCGAACCTCCTGGTGGACACCGGTGGTCAGGGAAGCCGTCCGACTGAAGAAGGAGGCCTTCAGGGATTTGTTATCCCGGGGGACTCCCGAGGCAGATGCAAGGTACCGACAGGCCCGAAGGGCAGCAGCCTCAGCCGTGGTCGAGGCAAAGCAGCGGGTGTGGGAGAAGTTCGGAGAAGACATGGAAAAAGACTTTCGGGCGGCACCAAAGTTGTTCTGGAAAACTGTCCGACACCTCAGGAGGGGGAAGCAGGGAACCATCCAAGCTGTGTACAGTAAGGATGGGACGTTGTTGACCTCAACTGATGGAGTGTTAGGGCGTTGGAAGGAGCACTTTGAGGAACTCCTGAACCCGACAACTCCGCCCTCTATGTTAGAGGCAGAGCTGGAGTATGAAGGGGGATCGACACCAATCTCCCGGGGGGAGGTCACTGAGGTCGTCAAACAACTTCACAGTGGCAAAGCCCCGGGGGTGGATGAGATCCGCCCAGAAATGCTGAAGGCTCTGGGTGTTGAGGGACTGTCATGGTTGACACGTCTCATCAACGTTGCGTGGAAGTCGGAAACAGTACCGAAGGAGTGGCAGACCGGAGTGGTGGTTCCCCTTTTCAAAAAGGGGGATCAGAGGGTGTGTGCCAATTACCGAGGCATCACACTACTCAGCCTCCCCGGGAAAGTTTACTCTAAGGTACTCGAAAGGAGGGTCAGGCCGATTGTCGAACCTCAGATTGAGGAGGAACAATGCGGATTCCGTCCTGGTCGTGGAACGACGGATCAGCTTTTTACTCTCGCAAGGATCCTGGAGGGTGCCTGGGAGTATGCTTATCCAGTCTACATGTGTTTTGTAGACTTGGAGAAGGCATATGACCGGGTTCCCAGGGAGTCACTGTGGGAGGTGCTGCGGGAGTATGGGGTGAGGGGGTCTCTACTCAGGGCCATCCAATCTCTGTACTCCCAAAGCGAGAGCTGTGTCCGGGTCCTCGGCAGTAAGTCGGACCCATTTCAGGTGAGGGTTGGCCTCCGCCAGGGCTGCGCTTTGTCACCAATCCTGTTTGTAATATACATGGATCGGATTTCGAGGCGTAGTCGTGGGGGGGGGGGGTCTGCAGTTCGGTGGACTAAGGATTGCACCACTGCTTTTTGCAGATGATGTGGTTCTGATGGCTTCATTGGTCTGCGACCTTCAGCACTCACTGGATCGGTTCGCAACCGAGTGTGAAGCGGCTGGGATGAGGATCAGCACCTCCAAATCTGAGGCCATGGTTCTCAGCAGGAAACCGATGGACTGTCCACTCCAAGTAGGGAATGAGTCCTTACCCCAAGTGAAGGAGTTCAAGTATCTCGGGGTCTTGTTCTCGAGTGATGGAACAATGGAGCGGGAGATGGGTCGGAGAATCGGAGCAGCGGGAGCGGTACTGCAGTCTCTTTACCGCACCGTTGTGACGAAAAGGGAGCTGAGCCAGAAGGCAAAGCTCTCTGTCTACCGGGCCATTTTCGTTCCTACCCTCACCTATGGTCATGAAGGATGGGTCATGACCGAAAGAACGAGATCGCGGGTACAAGCGGCCGAGATGGGTTTTCTCCGCAGGGTGGCTGGTGTCTCCCTTAGGGATAAGGTGAGAAGTTCGGTCATCCGGGAGGGACTCGGAGTTGAACCGCTCCTCCTTCGCGTCGAAAGGAGCCAGTTGAGGTGGTTCGGGCACCTAGTTAGGATGCCACCTGGGCGCCTCCCTAGGGAGGTGTTCCAGGCACGTCCAGCTGGGAAGAGACCAAGGGGTAGACCTAGAACCAGATGGAGGGATTATATCTCTTCTCTGGCCTGGGAGCGCCTTGGGATCCCCCAGTCAGAGCTGGTTGATGTGGCCAGTGAAAAGAAAGTTTGGGGCTCTCTGCTGGAACTGCTACCTCCGCGACCCGACCACGGATAAGCGGGAGAAGATGGATGGATGGATATGGTATGTTTGATCCATGAAGATTCGTAAATCCAACCTCCAGGCAGTACTCTTTTTACTCTCCACCACATCGGACATATACTAGAATTGATTACTTCTTATTAGATAATAAACTGACCTCTATGGTAATGCATATAGAATACTCTGGTATTGTAATATCCGACCACAGCCCAGTCATATTGAGACTTCACTTTCCTGAAAACACGCCACCTCAGAGAATGTGGCGTCTTAATAACAGGCTATTGGCAGATGACGATTTTACAAAATTCATAAATTCGCAAATAGACTTTTTCTTAGAGCTTAATGATACCCCTGACATAAGTAGTGGCATTTTGTGGGAATCCTTAAAAGCGTATATACGAGGGCAAATAATTTCATTTAATGCTGGTGACAGGAAGAGAAAGATGAAACGTATTACAGAATTAACTAGGGCAATAAAAGAAGTCGACCTGGTAAACTCTACAGCTCCCTCTGAGGAGCTACATAGAAAGCGGATCTTGCTACAAACTGAATATGATGTCTTAACGAATCAACGCGAGGTGGATCTATATCTTAGGTCCAGACAGGATCTCTATGAGCATGGTGAGCGTGCGGGTAAGCTCCTGAGCCACCAGCTGAAGCAATCAGCGGCTGCTGGCATGATAGTGGAGATAGGTGATAATCAAGGTAACAAAATTATTGATCAGAAAGGTATTAACAACCAATTTAAGTCTTTTTATAAGGATCTGTATACCTCAGAAATAAATGACAACGAGCGAGTGAAGAACTTCTTTGAGAATCTAGAAATGCCATCCATAAAGAGGGCAGAAAGGGATAGATGAGAGGGACCTCTGACTACGAGGGAGATAGAGAAGGCAATTCGGAATATGAAGACGGGTAAAGCGCCGGGCCCAGATGGGTTCCCAAGTTAATTTTATAAGACATTTGCGCCTAAACTTGTACCCCTACTCTGTAAAGTATATGAAGAGGCCCTTGAAAAGAATACTTTACCTCAAACAATGTCACAGGCTATGATCTCCGTGCTCCTTAAGAAGAATAAAGATCCGCTTAAATGCGAATCGTACCGCCCAGTGAGTTTACTTGGTTGTGACTATAAGATATTGACCAAAGTACTGGCAGCTAGGATTGAGCCTGTGGCAAGTGGGATAATACATCCTGATCAGACAGGGTTCGTGGCTGGTAGACAACTCTCCAGTAATCTCCGTCGCCTTTTCAACGTGATATACACTGGGGATGACAACATTGAGCCTGAGATTGTATTATCCCTAGATGCTCACAAAGCCTTTGATAGAATAGAGTATTTTTACCTGTTCACGGCTCTCGAGAAGTTTGGATTTGGTCCTAAATTCCTTTCATGGATACAGATAATATATGCAAGCCCCCAGGCTATGGTAAGAACGAACAATGTGATATCTGAATTCTTTCCCCTGTTTCGGGGAACAAGGCAGGGGTGCCCTTTGTCACCCCTGCTCTTCGATATGGCAATTGAGACCCTTGCAATAATGCTGAGGAGTGCTGTTGGACTTGGGGGAATACGCAGGGGGATGCAAAGCCATAAGCTTTTGCTATACGCTGATGACCTCCTCCTTTTCCTGTCAAACCCTATCATAAGCGTCCCAGTGGCTCTGGATATTATTGACGGCTTCGGGAAGGTCTCAGGGTACAAAATTAATCTAGAGAAAAGTGTCCTTTTCCCAATTAATAAGCAGGCGAGGAGACTGTCATTTCAGGCCTATCCTTTCACAACACATAAAGATAAGTTTACCTACTTAGGTATTAATGTAACAAGTAAATACAAAGATCTATTTAATCATAACTTTAAGATAACACTGGATAAGGCAAAATTAGACATGGAACGATGGTCAACTCTCCCCCTATCATTAGCAGGGAAGATAAATTCTGTTAAAATGAATATAATGCCACGGTTCCTTTATTTGTTTCAGACGATTCCGGCTTTCATTCCTAAATCATTTTTTAAGGAACTGAATAAATGAACATCCACCTTCATCTGGAATAAAACGGTCCCCCGGATAAGAAGAGAGTTCCTTGAGAGACAGAGGGAAGAGGGAGGCCTGGCTCTACCAAATTATATTCACTATTATTGGGCCGCCAATATACATAAGTTGTTGTTTTGGGTCTCGCAGCTAGACGATGATGAAACCCCAGTGCGGGTACATATGGAAAGATATGCATCTAGCCCAGTGTCCCTGCGCTCCCTGGTCTGTGCTCCTCTGCCTTTAAGCAAACACCTTTACACTAATAACCCTGTTGTACATGATTCTATTAAGATATGGATCCAGTTCAGAACACATTTTAAAAACAGAAACGCCCTCCTATCTGCTCCCGTTTATGGCAATCATTTGTTTACCCCGGCCCTTGGGGGAGCAGCGTTTAGAGAATGGCATAGAGCTGGGGTGGAATGTGTTAGAAATCTTTTTAAAGATGGGATATTTATGTCGGCTGCTCAACTGGAGAAGGAGTATGGCATTTCCTCAAAGACTAATTACCTCAGATTTTTTCAGGTTCGAGAATTTGTTAAAAAAACATTCTCTTCATCCCTCGTTCTCCCACAGAGTGGATGGATTGATGAGCTATTGGATACGAACCCGACCTTTAAAGGGGTGGTTTCCAGGATTTATGTCAATATCCAGAGGGTGGCTTCCCCATCCCTTGATCTCATAAAAAGGAAATGGGAGGAGGAATTGGAGTTGGACATATCAGAGGTGGACTGGGGTAGGGCAGTGGATCTAATACATTCTTCTTCCATATGTGTTAGACATGGATTAATACAGTTTAAAGTGTTACACAGACTTCATTTCTCAAGGGACAAACTGGCAAGAATCTACCAGGGGACTGATCCGACTTGCCCTAGATGTAAACAGGTGCCAGCTAATTTATGCCACATGTTCTGGTCTTGTCCCAGGCTGAAAGATTTTTGGACCAAAATCTTTACAGCCTTCTCATCTATTTATAATAAAAATATAGAGCCTGGCCCTCTGACAGCCATCTTTGGTGTGGCACCAGAGGAAGCAGGACTAACAACTGCTCAGAAGAAAGCAATGGCATTCTCGTTATTGTTGGCCAGGAGGTTGATTTTATTTAACTGGATAAAGACAACACCACCATCTCATAAACGATGGATAGAGGAGGTAATGACACATCTTAAATTGGAGCACCTTAGATTTACATTGCAGGGCAACACTAAGAAGTTTTATAAGGTCTGGCAGCCTTTTATCGCCCATCTTGAACGGGAGCTTTCATCTGCTTCAACATAACTGGCAGCACCCACCCCCTCACCCCTCCTTTATTTTTATTTTTATTTATTTATTTATTTATATATATATATTTTTTTTTTTCTTCTGTCGGACATTGTTGTTTATTTATGCATTTTAACCTAAGAATGCCTGTCTTGTTATTGTTCCTTTAGTTTAGACCTGTATTTAGGTGAGTATGTGATGTGTATTTTGAGTCTTGTTATTTTGTGTTGTACTGGATGTGTGTTTGTATACAAAAATCAATAAAAACACTTTGATTATTACTATCTAGTGTAATATTAGAGCTTACGTTTCCGGGAGCTGTTGATAACACTATACTGGTCAAAGGCAAGAGGTCATTGATTTTGTTTCTAAGAGTAACAATTTTATCGTTAAAAAAGCACATAAAATCATTACTACTGAGTGCTATGGGAATAGAAGGCTCAGTGGAGCTGTAGCTCTCTGTCAGCCTGGCTACAGTGCTGAAAAGAAATCTTGCATTATTCTTATTCTCATCTATTAATGAAGAGTAGTATGCTGCTCTCGCTTTACGCAGTGCTTTCTTATATTCATTGAGAGTAATATGCCAAATTAAACGAGATTCTTCAAGTTTAGTGGAACGCCATATCCTTTCAAGTTGTCTCGACTTTTGCTTTATTTTGCGGGTTTGGGCATTATGCCATGGAGCTAATCTATGTTGTTTTATTTTCTTCTTTTTCAAAGGAGCAACAGAGTCTAATTTTATTCGCAGCGCATCTGTAGCACTATCAACAACATGATCAATTTGGGGTGGTGTACATTTTGTATAAGTTTCCTCCCCTACATGCAGACATGCTATCGAGTTAAGTATTGGTGGAATCTCTTCCTTAAATGTGGCTATAGCACTAACAGATAGGTTTCTGCTGCAGGAGCTTTTGACTAATGCTTTGTAGTCTAGTAACAGTACTTCAAAAGTTACTAAGAAATGGTCGGATAAAGCAGGATTATGCGGTTCGTCTAATAGTTGCTCAATTTCAATACCATAAGTCAGAACAAGGTGGAGAGTGTGATTATAGCAGTGGGTTGGTTTATTTACACTCTGACAGAAACCAACAGAATCTAATATAGAGTTAAATGCAACAGTAAGGCTATTTTTATCATCGTCAACATGAATATTAAGGTCACCTACGATAATGACTTTATCTGTTTTAAGTACCAAAGCTGATAAAAACTCAGAGAATTCTGATAAGAATTCTGAATAAGGACCTGGTGCACGGTACACTGTAACAAATAAGATTGGCTGCAAAGTTTTCCAGGTCGGATGCGTAAGACTGAAAATGAGGCTTTCAAAGGAGGTATCATTTAATTTTTGTTTAGTATTGATAAGTAAACTTGAGTCAAAGATTGCTGCAACTCCACCTCCTCGGCCCGTGCCCCGGGCAATATGAGTATTGATATGGCTGGATGGAGTGGCCTCATTTATGCTGACATATTCTTCATGTCTCAACCAAGTTTCAGTGAGACAGCATATATCAATATTATAATCTGATATTAAATCATTTACTCTAGATACAGAGGTGTTCAGGTTCACTCTGCAGAGAGGATGGAGATACAGAGGTGTTCAGGTTCATGGTGTAGAGATGATGGAGATACAGAGGTGTTCAGGTTCACTCTGTAGAGAGGATGGAGATACAGAGGTGTTCAGGTTCATGGTGCAGAGTAGTTCCTCCTTTAGTCAGAGGACAGAAAAAGCTTCATCATGAGCTCCTGATTAAAGTGTTTTTTATTTCCTCTTTCCATCAAAGCTGTGTCTGTTTGTGTTCGAGCGCTCCGGCTCTGGTTCAGCTTTAGCATGAAGTACGTGGCTCACACGGCCCACTGGCAGTTCCTCGGCCTCATGTTTGGGGTTCTGGCCTGGATCCTCACCGTCGCCACCACCGGCCTCAACGAGTGGCGTCTGTGGTTTGTGTCTGACGTGTCCGTGGTCACCTCGGGCGTGGCCTGGGTGGGCATCTGGAGAGCCTGTTTCTACAGCCACGCCCTCCCCGCCATCGAGAACTGTCGGAGCATCAGCATCTCGGACAGCTTCGCCCCGGCAGAAATCCCCGTCGCCCAGGTGAGTCCCACAGAGATGATAGGGAATAGGAGTCATGGCACGTTATGTTGCAGTGCGGCCATCTTTGGAGGATACAATACAATACAGCTTTATTTATAAAGCACTTTAAAACCTCCAGACCAAAGTGCTGTATAGTCAAATAAACAAACAAACACACACACACAAATCACACAGCTAAGCTCACACACCATAAAATAAGTACAAGTAAAAACAATAGATAATTTAAAAGCAACAAAAGCAACAATCTACAAGATGTCAAAACGCTAAGGAGAAGAGGTGGGTTTTATCGAGGTTAGCAGAAAAGTTAGACAACCGCACGTTAATCCAAAAAAAAATCAGAATCTTCAAAATCAGAACACTTTATTCATCCCTGTGGATAAATTGGGTTTTGTGACAGTTGCTCCATTTTACGATAAATTTAAATAGAAGATAATAGTTAAATGAAAGAAAAAATGTTTTCGAACTCCAACCGTTAATATGAAAATGTGTATTGACAGTATGTACAGTGATGTTTCAGCTGTAATCCAGATAATAAAGATTATTTCTGGTTGATATTTAATAATAATGTGCTAAGTTCCTGACTGTGTGGTGTATATATGACTGAATCTGTGTGCAGGTGCTGATGGTTTCGGCGCTGGTCTGCGGTCTGCTGGGGAACCTGAGCGCGGCAGCCGCCATGAGGATGGTGTACTTCTCGATGAAGGATCGCAGAAATGTTGGGACGCTCTTCAGGATGGCGGGGGGGCTGTACCTGCTGACCGGGGCCTGCAGCTCGGTGCCGCTGCTGTGGAACATGTACTCGGTTCTGAGCAACAGAACCATCCACTTCCCTCCGGACTTTCTCCTCCCTGCAGCGCCTGCTCGGCAGCAGCTCGGCGCCGCCATCATCGTGGGTCTTTTTGCCTCCGCCCTGATGCTCGTCAGCGGGGTGCTGTTCCTCTGCTACAGATACGCCTGGGAGGCACTGGGAGACTTCAGGGAGCCAGAAACAAGACCAGAACAGAAGTCTGGACTACCCAACGGAGACCAGCGGGGCCAAGATAATCCAGCATTTCTCAGAGAAGTCAACTCATGAGTGGAAACAACTCATAAAAAACTCTTCACTAACTCAAATGTATGGATCTTCATCTTTTCCATCGGGGCGAAATAATCCTGGACAGAAGAAACGTTTTTAAATGACAGAGCAGCTGAATCACTGCATCTCTTATTGACCTGAAGAAGTACAGTTTTAGAAAATAATCAAGTAAAACATCTGAAATTGGTGTAGTGGTCAGGTGTAGATGGTAAGAGTCTATGAAGGTTCATCAAACAGGGCAACAGTCCGGACAGGACAGGCAGAGGAAAGCCATGTTGTATTGTTGTATTGCACATTCATTCTGAATTACAGCTGTGATTAAAAAATCCCGGTGACTACGTCCACCTCTCAGAGTCTTGCTTCAGTGTTTGTAATCCTACAAATCCAGCTTTATCAGTGTGCCATCGGCTCACCATCGAGTTTCCTCGCTCAGCAGCAGATATACAGATATGAAATTAACATACTTTTATTCAAGCATAAATATGTTTTATTAATGTTTACAGTTCTCTCTAAGCTGCTAAATGCTCTGCTGATAGTCTGGAGCTAACACTGCTAGCGCTGCGGCAGCAGGACTTTTATGTTTCACACTGAAATCAGTTTCTGTGAGCAGGAGTAGGCCTACAGGTAAACAGGATAATTGAGATGATCCTGGTTGGGGGGGGGGGGGGGGACCAGGGTTTATACAAGATAAACGCATGTTGTTTTGAATAATCTCTGATAATAACGTTTATTCAGAGTCAGCTGATCAGCTGTTCTGTGTTTCAGAGTTCAGGGCTGGATGGATTTATCATATCTGCTGTAATGAACGTTATCTCAGCACTATCAGCAGGAGGGGGGGGGGCATGCCCAGGTGTGGGCGGGCCCCCGTTCAGGGATTGGGGAACCAGATCATGTGACCCGTGGGAGGCTGACGAGTGGCATGTGAGTCGGGGAGGGGGGGGGGGGAGGGCACAAAAGAGCCTCTTTAGCTGAGAGCGTAAAGGGGGGGGGAGGTGGACACAGAACCAGCAGGTTCATACTGTCAGAAACACTCCGATTCTGTCTGATCCTGTCAGACACACTGAAACACTGACACATATAGAACTCTATGGGATTAGTTTTGTTTCATAAAGATAAAGCAACACTTTCTCAGAATAAAGCAAATCTATGAGTTAAAAGAAAATAAATTTCAAAAATAAAACTATAAGTTGCTAAAAAAACATTTGTGTAATCATGTAAACTATAAGTCTTTTTTCTTTGTTTTAACAGGTTTTTGTTTGCGGTTCTTGTTTCTTCTTTATCAATGATCAGACTGTTGCTCTCGCTGAAGCTCTTCTTGTTTGCGCTCCTTCACTTTTTGTCTGAGATTCTGACACAAACCTCCCAGGTGGGCGGGACTTTCAGGGGTGCGTCCCCATTGGCTACTCAGTTTTTGAGTGACAACCCAGTCCCAACAGCACCTCCAGAAGAACCAGCATTTCAATTATTATAACATTACAAGTGAAAATATATGTAAGTATTGATCATTTGTGCTGTACTATACGGTCTGTTCCTTTATTGTGGTAAGTGAGAAGTAAAGCTCTGCTATGAAAGTTAGCTTTTGCTACCTTTAGATCCATTACAATGCAAGCTAAGTAGCCTAACAGTTAGCTGCATACACACACTCAAACGGTTCATTTGATATGAAAATCAATGGAGGTTAACTACTTCTCTTTGTAGGAAAACCTACCGTCCATGATGCCCCTGAGCTGAGTTTGATTTGTTAACTTCATATTTTTCATTTCCTAAAACATTATTTTCCTCTCATATTAACAGTGTGGATCATTGAGACAGCGTGGATCATTGAGACAGCGTGGCGTCTAGAGTCTTATCCCGTTTTCCCACTTCCTCTGAGGGGACAGCACGGAGGGGGGGCATGAAGAAAGAACTACACCAGCTTCATCCACGCTGGGCGTTGTTGTTATCAATGGCTCAGTGTCATTTCATTTGACCTAATGTCTTTACATTTAATAGATGTTATTATTATCCACCTTTTTGTTTTATGTCCTTTTATTTAAAACTATCTTTGAGACTTCATCTTCTGGTTCAAATTTCATTAAATGTAATTTGTATAATCACTCTTTTTTCTTTATTCTACATGAAAATGTTAGAGATTCCATTCAAATCTGTTGATTATTCAGATCTCCCTCAGGCTAGGAATAGTATGTTGAGTTTTTAATGCTAAAATATATATCATGTTCTCACAGGATATGAGACAACACCGGTTTTATCCATTGTGTGTGAATGCTTCAGCTCTTCAGACCAACACAGTGAGATGTGAGCATGCTAATGGTGCTGGTGTGCAGCCTTGGTCTGCTCTGTTTAATAAAGCAAATCTGCCACTTTTGTATTGTAGAATTTGTTAAATTAAAGCAGTCTTTAATTGTTTGTCCTAAACATAGCAATATGCTTTTGAAATGTAACATGTCTTTGAAAAAATAATAGTATACAGTTTATATTGTGTATCACCTTTAGCTTGAAAATACATAGATGGATTTTTTTATCTATAAAATAAATAAATAGACAGATAGACAGACACTATCAATCCCAAATTGGGAAATTATTTAACAGCAGCAGTGTGTTCAGGTATTAACATATTTAAAGTTGGAATAAAGTATGAACTACACAAGTCTAATGCACAGCAATCCATAAGAGAAGTCCGATATGTTCATGAAACTCCCCAGGAGACACCAACACTAATGTGGCCGAGTGGACTCCGGAGTTTGCTGCATGAGTTGCACTGTATGATCTGTGGTGTAGTGGTCTGTCACTCAAAAACTGAGTAGCCAATGGGGACACACCCCTGAAAGTCCCGCCCACCTGGGAGGTTTGTGTCAGAATCTCAAACAAAAATGAGGGAGCGAAAACGAGAGTGCTGCAGCGAGAGCAAAAGTCTGATCATTGAGAAAGAAGAAACAAGAACTGCAAACAAAAATATATGTTGAAACAAAGAAAATACTTATAGTTGACATTACACAAATGATTTGTTTGCAACTTATAGTTTTATTTTTTAAATGTATTTTATTTTTGCTTGACTCAGAATAAAGCAAAGCTATGAGTTTAAAAGAAAACAAAACTGAGAAAGTGTTGCTTTATCTTTATGGCACAAAACCAATCCCCTAGACCTCTTTATTTTAAAAAATGATATAAAGAGGAGGCCGCGTACAGAATGTGAAACACAGAAGCTTCAGGTCAGCCGGGTAATGTTGACATTTCTTTTATTATGGAGAGATTTCTCGTTCCAGCCGGTCAGATAATAGTCTGATTGTTGTGAACACTATCATGGTGGTTTATCTGCAGCTTCATGTTTTCCTGAATTCTGATCAAGGCCTGGTCTCTGGTCCTGAGACTCTGGAGACGTCCTCTGAGCTGAGACCCTTCGTTACCTCTGAGCTGAGACCCTATGCTACCTCTGTGCTGAGACCCTCCATTACCTCTGAGCTGAGTCCCTCCGTTACCTCGGAGCTGAGACCCTCCATTACCTCTGAGCTGAGTCCCTCCGTTACCTCTGTGCTGAGACCCTCCATTACCTCGGAGCTGAGACCCTCCATTACCTCTGAGCTGAGTCCCTCCGTTACCTCTGTGCTGAGACCCTATACTACCTCTGTGCTGAGACCCTCCATTACCTCTGAGCTGAGTCCCTCCGTTACCTCGGAGCTGAGACCCTCCATTACCTCTGAGCTGAGACCCTATACTACCTCTGTGCTGAGACCCTCCATTACCTCTGAGCTGAGTCCCTCCGTTACCTCGGAGCTGAGACCCTCCATTACCTCTGAGCTGAGTACCTCCGTTACCTCGGAGCTGAGTCCCTCCGTTACCTCTGAGCTGAGTCCCTCCGTTACCTCGGAGCTGAGACCCTCCATTACCTCTGAGCTGAGTCCCTCCGTTACCTCTGTGCTGAGACCCTCCATTACCTCGGAGCTGAGACCCTCCGTTACCTCTGAGCTGAGTCCCTCCATTACCTCGGAGCTGAGACCCTCCGTTACCTCGGAGCTGAGTCCCTCCGTTACCTCGGAGCTGAGTCCCTCCGTTACCTCGGAGCTGAGACCCTCCATTACCTCGGAGCTGAGACCCTCCATTACCTCGGAGCTGAGACCCTCCATTACCTCTGAGCTGAGTCCCTCCGTTACCTCGGAGCTGAGTCCCTCCGTTACCTCGGAGCTGAGACCCTCCATTACCTCTGAGCTGAGACCCCCCGTTACCTCTGAGCTGAGACCCTCCGTTACCTCTGAGCTGAGACCCTCTGTTACCTCTGAGCTGAGACCCTCCATTATCTCTGAGCTGAGACCCTCCGTTACCTCTGAGCTGAGACCCTATACTACCTCTGTGCTGAGACCCTCCGTTACCTCTGAGCTGAGACCCTCCATTATCTCTGAGCTGAGACCCTATACTATCTCTGAGCTGAGACCCTCCGTTACCTCTGAGCTGAGACCCTATACTACCTCTGTGCTGAGACCCTCTGTTACCTCTGAGCTGAGACCCTCCATTATCTCTGAGCTGAGACCCTATACTAGCTCTGTGCTGAGACCCTCCGTTACCTCTGAGCTGAGACCCTCCGTTACCTCTGAGCTGAGACCCTAATTTCCTCTATTTGTTTTCACTCGGATGCATTTAGACATAATACTTCGTAAAGAGAAGACATGTCATTTCCTGTGAGCTGAGGCTAACGGTAACGCAGCGTCCACACGGCGGCGTACGTTGAAGCTTGCCGCTGGGCGTGTCTGAAACTCGACCAACAACCAATCACATGAATCTCCCGCCCCGGACACACAACCACACGGTTTGATTGGCGTATGTACTGGCATATGATTTAATCGGCTGACGCTTCCGTTGAAGCTTCAAAAGTTGAACATTGCTCAACTTTTGAAGTGAGCAACGGGAGCAAAGCGAAGCGACGCTCCCACAACACAGTTCGGCAAAGTGTGACGTCACCCCATTCAACGCACGCCGCCGTGTGGACGGGCCGTAAGGCTAACGGTAATCAGGAGGAACATCTCTGCGGGGTTTCCCCCTCTCCTCCGCAGACATACTTGTACATTTGGTTCAGTACTTCATAATAGTATATAATAGCTAGAGTATTTTCCCTGAAATGAAGGATCTGAGTTCTTCAACATCCAAACAAACCTCATTGCTGCTCATTAGCTTCAGTGAAGTGAGCGCTTTGATTCTTTTTACTTGTTATCTTAATTGTTACCTCTGTGAAGCGTCTTTGAGCACCTGATAATGCAGTTGATAAATACAATGTATTATTATTATCACACAAACACACAAGTACACACAGTACCACCATCAGTGTGTGAATGCTGCAGCAACATGTATACGCTTCAGACTGTGTGTGTATGTGCCAGTGTGTATGTGTGTGTGTGTGCGTGTGCGTGTGTTTGTGTGCCAGTGTGTGTGCAAGCTGCAGCAACATCCTGCAGACTGTGTGTGTGTGTGTGTGTGTGTGTGTGTGTGTGTGTGTGTGTGTGTGTGTGTGTGTGTGTGTGTGTGCGTGTGCGTGTGTTTGTGTGCCAGTGTGTGTGCAAGCTGCAGCAACATCCTGCAGACTGACTGTGTGTGTGTGTGTGTGTGTGTGTGTGTGTGTGCTTGCTGCACCAACACCCTGCAGACAGTGCGTGTGTGTGGATGTGTGTGACGCAGGAACATATAACACTGCAGACTCACGCCTCTGACCTCTGACCTCAGCACATTTGTGTGATTATGTATCGGCTCTGCATTCTTCAGCTGCACGCCGCCCATTAGAGCCTTCATTAAACACAGCTTAGCCCAGCGAGCTCCAGGGAACTGGAGGAATGAACCTCACGCTGCGTTTCCAGCCTCTGGACAGCCGAAGGTTGCCCTCCGTCCTCCTGCTCAACAACACACACACAACACACTGCACTGTGACATAACTCAGAACAAACTGCTGGACGCTGTTAGAAAGATAAAACAGTTCAGCAGGAACCAAATAAAGAGCGAACAGAAGGAGAAACCACGTTAAAAAAGAGACTTCAATAGATTTTAATATTATAATAAATCTTTATGTGGATCATCTGAGCTGCAATTCTAAGATAAGGTCTGATCTATGTTCAGGAATAACTCAATCACAGCATTTGAAAAGCTTGGGCTGAAATAATATTGTAAGAGAAAGATCCTAAAGCCAATAAGCCACTAAGGAATATAAAGATTTCATAAAACATCTCTAAAAAAATATTCATTTGTGTTCTGGTCACAGCAGGTGATGTGAAGATGAGTCATTCAGTAGTCCGTGATAATCAGCTTTATACAGGAGCCAGATATTTACATCATTATCTGAGGCAGGCTGAGGTGGGGGTTTACAGGTCTGCAGTTCTACAGGTCTACAGGTGGTGGTCCTGGTGAAGGTCTACAGGTCCAGAGGTGTACAGGTGGTGGTCCTGGTGCAGGTCTACAGGTCTAGAGGTGTACAGGTGGTGGTCCTGGTGCAGGTCTACAGGTCTAGAGGTGTACAAGTGGTGGTCACGGTGCAGGTCTACAGGTCTAGAGGTGTACAGGTGGTGGTCCTGGTGCAGGTCTACAGGTCTAAAGGTGTACAGGTGGTGGTCATGGTGCAGGTCTACAGGTCTAAAGGTCTACAGGTGGTGGTCCTGGTGCAGGTCTATAGGTCTAGAGGTGTACAGGTGGTGGTGGTCCTGGTGCAGGTAAGTCGTCGTCCTCTAAACGTACTCGGATCGCTTCTTGAAGGACACGTCGGTGCTCATCACCTGGTACCTGCGCTGCAGCGCCGGCTCAGTTTCTCCCCCCGGTGAATACCAGCAGGCCGAGACCAGCAGCAGCCCGGCCACCACCAGCAGGAACCCCCCCGCCCAGCCGATGAATAGAGCGTCTCCAAACTCCCACCGAGGAACCACATCCGGCACTTTATCGTCAAAGAAATGCATGACGGCCAAGTGTGCCATGTAGGACACTGGGACGAGACAGAGCACTCCAGACACAACCCCCAGCACCCCCCCTATGCTGGTCAAAATCCTCTTGGGGCCCCCCCTGCAGCTGTTCACCATGTGGAGTCCAGGCGTCGCCACCAGCAGGCCCAGCACGCCCACGGCCAGCGAAGCACACATGAGGAAACGAGACAGCTTCAGGTCTCTGGAGAGGCCCAGCAGGCTGTCGTAGGCCCGGCACTCCATCCCCCCCACGTCCTGCACCACACAGGTCTCCCACAGGCCCAGCTCGTAGCTCTCCACTGGCAGCAGGGCAGTGGACATGGTTAGCCACTGCGGCAGGAGGGTAGATGCTAACACGCAGAGCCACGCCGCCACGAACAGCAGCATGGCCAGCAGCTCCAGAGCGCAGGAGTCCATGTCCGTTATTTCTTCTTCTGCTCTTCAGACGAGAGGCTGCCGGAGACGAGAGGCTGCTAATTAGAGGAAATAGCTCACTCTGAGCTCCTTCTCTGCTCCCACTCCTCAGAGTTTCCTCTCGGGGGGGAGGAACAGACCTCATGCAGCACCAATGGGCAGCGAGGCGACCTCAGGGGGGACATTAGATGCAGGCAGGATATTATGTGTTGCATGTTTACGCATCCTGTGTGACCTCCCTGTGTATAAATAAGCTGAGAAATGACAAGTTAAACCCTAAAGACGGGATTTTATTTTATCTAAGAGATTATATACAATATTATAATATTATACCTTATTATTACCTTTATTCTATGTGATGGACATTACTTTATGAAGCTGTCTTTTTTGTCTTTATCTTATTAAAGGCAAAACCAGATAAAAAACCTGTTGAAGAATTTATTTGAAGTTATTAGATTACTTCATAAACCATTTAGAATATTTAATAATGCAAACTCATAGACGTAATTATGAGTATACCATATAAGTTAATTGATGTAATAAGTATACAATATCAGGTTAATAAGGAATGTGTGATATTTTATACATTTGATGGTGATTTGTGTGAGCATGTGACTGAAACAGAGCTGCTGATTGTTGCTCTGTGGGAGAAAATGAACAAACAACAAAAATGCACAGATAAGATCCTCTGGAGAACAAAACGCTCAGCTGACCACACACACACACACACACACACACACACACACACACACACACACACACACACACACACACACACACACACACACACACACACACACACACACACACACACACACACACACACACACACACACACACACACACACACACACACACACACACACACACACACACACACACACACACACACACACACACACACACACACACACACACACACACACACACACACACACACACAGTTCTGCTTTGAGCAGGGAGAAGCTCCATCAGCTTGAGTCACTACTTCTAGAGCTGAAGGACTGCAACTATTAGAAATCTTGTATAACAAATTAATTGTTAAAATCTATGAAACATAGAATAGAATACAGAATAAAGGATGAGTACATTGTATGCAAGTTTTAACATATATGTTTCATATAAATACATATACGTTTCATTCTACTATAAACTGTCAATGAAAAAATCCCCGTGACCCCTGGATTTTGGGGTCAATATGGGTTGTATCTTTGCTTTGACCAAGTAAGACTGCAGGTTTCTGTTTTTCCTAAACGCTGCAATTATACTGTGGTCTTGTAAAATGTCCGTTTTTCCTATAATGTTTTGAAAGTTGGATTTGATGACTCTGACTAGTTTAACAGCTGACTGGGAATATCTAGTGATAAAAGTCAATCTGGAGGAAACCAAAACGGGTTTCGTCTGTTGAAACGTTCTAAAACATTTTTTTAGAAAAGAACGAGTATACCCTCTAGAGGTCAATGCACCAAAAAGCGTTTTGGTAGCCATTTTGAAATAATCTCTGTTACTGCATATTCTATGGAACCTCAAAAGCTGTGATTTAACCAATCCTATATAAGTGTGCTTCGGATGGTGGCTTGTTCTGTGGAGCAGGGCGTGGGTGTCTGTCTCTTTAAAGAATAATTTAGCATCCAATGTGTGTGTTTTCTGGAAGTCAATTCCTTTGAATGAGGTGGTGTCCAGGAAATCCACTGAGGTGCAGCTGGTGATGGATTTTAGTGAGCTGGATTTGTTGTGGTTATTCTGAGTGATAACAAATAAATCAAAATCTTCCTTTGAGTGAGACCCAGATGTCATCCAGATATCTGAAATAATAAGTGGGAGTCCTTTGGCAGGAGGACAGGGCAGAAGTTTCCCACTCTGCCATAACATTTTTCGCACAGGCTGGAGCAAACTTCTCTCCCAAAGCAGTGCTTTTAATCTGCAGGAAGAACTCTCCATTAAATTCAAAGTCATTACGTGTCAAATGTATTTCTAATAATTGTAGTAATTCCTTATCTGGTCTTTTTTTGTCATGGTGTTTCCAGAATATGTTTTTTATGGCTTGTATGCCTTCTTGGATGTCTATGTTTGTGTATAAGCTATCTACGCCCATCGTGAATAACATGGCGTCCTGAGGTATATTGTTTAATTCTTCTTAAAAAGTCGTAGGTGTCCTTTATGTAGCTTGCGCGGGTGATGGAAAGAGTATTGAGGTAAAAGTCAATTAACTCGGCCGTGCGGTAGGTCTCGCAGCTGCAATCAGATATTATGGGTCTGCCCGGAGGAATTTCATGAGGTAAGGAATCTTGGTGTTATATTTGATCAGGATGTATCCTTTAATGCCCACATAAAATCAATTTCAAGGGCCGCCTCCTTCCATCTACGTAACATTGCAAAAATCAGGCATATCTTGCCTCAAAACGATGCAGAGAAACTAGTCCATGCATTTGTTACTTCAAGGCTGGATTATTGTAACTCTTTATTATCAGGGTGTACTCCCGGCAACTCCCGAGCAGCAGGGAGACTGGGTGACTGTTCAGAAGGGGCATAACGCGAAACCCGCAGGTCCCCACCAACCCGTTCACGTATCTAACAGATATTCCCCACTCAGCGAGACACCCGCTGAGAAGCCAACTCTGGTTATTGGTAGCTCTATTATGAGACACGTGAATTTAGAGACCGAAGCGTCCACAGTCACATGCATTCCGGGAGCCAGAGCGGGCGACGTTGAGGTGCATCTTAGACTGCTGGCTAAAAATAAAAGTAAATACAGTAGGATTGTTATTCACGTCGGTGGTAATGATGTTCGTTTACGCCAATAAGAATGCACCAAACTTAATGTGGCGTCGGTGTGTAGTTATGCTAAAACAATGTCGGACACCGTAATCTTCTCTGGTCCCCTCCCCAATCTGATCAATGATGACATGTATAGCCGCATGTCATCATTTCAGCGCTGGTTGTCTTGGTGGTGCCCAGCAAACAATGTGGGCTTCGTAAATAATTGGACAGCCTTCTGGGGAAAACCTGGTCTGATTAAGAGAGACGGCATTCATCCTACTTTGGAAAGTGCAAATCTCATTTCGGCAAACATTTCAGGGCTCTGTGACTTAATCCATGACAAACTGGAGTTGAGACCAGGAGGCGGAGTCTCAGTCTTACACGCTTCTCTGCGCTCTCTCCTAGGCAGTCATCCATAGGAATCCTGAACCCAATAGAATACCCAATATTAACGGTGTGTGTGTCTGCCCAAGGACAATTTAAGGTAAAACCTAATAGAGGTGTCATACATAATAACCTAATCAAAGTAAATGTAACAACTACTACAGTGCAACAAAACAGGAAGATTAAATGTGGTCTCTTAAACATAAGATCTCTAGCATCTAAAGCAATACTGGTAAATGATTTAATATCAGATTATAATATTGATATATGCTGTCTCACTGAAACTTGGTTGAGACATGAAGAATATGTCAGCATAAATGAGGCCACTCCACCCAGCCATATCAATACTCATATTGCCCGAGGCACGGGCCGAGGAGGTGGAGTTGCAGCAATCTTTGACTCAAGTTTACTTATCAATACTGAACAAAAATTAAATGATACCTCCTTTGAAAGCCTCGTTTTTAGTCTTACGCATCCGACCTGGAAAATTTTGCAGCCAATCTTATTTGTTACAGTGTACCGTGCACCAGGTCCTTATTCAGAATTCTTATCAGAATTCTCTGAGTTTTTATCAACTTTGTTACTTAAAGCAGATAAAGTAATTATCGTAGGTGACTTTAATATTCATGTTGACGATGATAAAAATAGCCTTACTGTTGAATTTAACTCTATATTAGATTCTGTTGGTTTCTGTCAGAGTGTAAATAAACCAGCCCACTGCTCTAATCACACTCTCAACCTTGTTCTGACTTATGGTATTGAAATTGAGCAACTATTAGACGAACCGCATAATCCTGCTTTATCCGACCATTTCTTAGTAACTTTTGAGGTACTGTTACTAGACTACAAAGCATTAGTCAAAAGCTCCTGCAGCAGAAACCTATCTGTTAGTGCTATACACAAGTTATTGAGCCGTTTCCGCTCTACATCCTGAACTCCTCTCTTCGATGCAATGCACTTCCGTTTTGGCGGACTGGGTTTGTTTTGCTAGCTAGCTCCGTTGTGCCGACAAAGCACTGATATCGCAGAGACAAAGAGGATATAACAATTACAACATGAAGAAAAGTGGTTCGGGAACTACGTGTGCGGTAGTTGGTTGCAATCACTCGAGAAAGCACCTGAACGAGTGGTTAGATAGAGTGCTACGACCACAAACCAGCACCCAGCACCCAGCCATGTTGTTCATTAAATACAGATAAACACAACAAATACTGCATGCATTGTATTTTTTAATATTATATATGAATATTTTCATAGTGATGTAATTGTGTGGGCTGCTTTTATATTTTAATTTGTAATACCTGTTAGGATTAAACATGTGATCTTTCTTGTTGAAGCCATTTCTTTAGTTTCCTCTCAACAATTAATTCATGCAGTGTTATTTATGTACAGTCTGAGCTTAATATGAATGATGAACTGTGTTAAAAGAAATTGTAGCACTCTAAGGAACATATGAAATGCAATAATGCAATAACAGTGCAATAATGAAATGAAATTACATCAAACTTTATTTTCACTCAAACAGTACAGGCACATATGATATATTGCACAGCATAAAGAGATCATGTAAATTGTGCATTATGTAAACAACAGACAACTGTTGGCTCCTGTGGGCATGACCTAAATAAGGCAGTTTATTTTGGTTTTATGCTGGGCCACGTCGTCATGTTATCCTCCCAGTTTTGCACTGAATTCGGGTGGGGGAGAGTAACGCCATCTCCAGTCAAAGAAGTAGAATCGTGTTCCCAAGCTAGCATCACTGTTAGCATCGAAATCGCTGTGTTTACACCAGTGCCCGTCTGACTGTTTACATCGGTTTACACCGACAGACGCTGTGCAAAAGACTTCCGGCGGAAATGAAGTGCATTTGTGTAGTGTCATGGCGCTACCCGTGTTTTGGCGCGTAAACTTGTCTATAGCCACATTTAACACTAGAACCGCCAGAGGTCGCTGTATACCTAAAACCGCCAACGGGTAAAATGTACCCGCTATTGATTTGCAAGGTACAATGTTCTTTTATTTATCATACAGAACAGTGAGTTTTGATCGCACAGGGATGACATTTATACCAATAGAATCTGTGGACTCTCAGCTTTTCATACAATATAGTTTGTGCAGATAGCATGAAGTATAAAATATCACTACAAGTGCTGATTTAAAGGCTTGGTGTTAGACTTGTGTTTTGTTTAGGTACAAATCTCTCAATCTCTCTCTATCTATCTATCTATAACTATCTATCGATCCATCTGTAATGTTCTGTTCTATGAACATATAATTGTCTACATAAACAGACGACGCAGACTACTTCTCTCATTCCGAGTGTCCATCTTTATTCAACTGGCACGTAACCTGCACACATGCATTACGTCCTCAACGTGAGCTCAGAAGACCTTGTATTCTCCAAGATGTTACACTATCTATATATCTATCTCTTTCTCTCTATCTATCTATCAATCAATATATCTATCTATCTCTCTCTCTATCTATAAGGAACCGCAGTAGACAAAAGGCGTTGCTATAGCAACACGTCATGTTTACGCTGCATTTTCTAAGAGGTAAATATTACCCGCTGGCAGATATGGGTATAAATGGCCATTTATTTGGCGATTTTTTCAATCTGACTTCCTATTGACAATTTTTAACAACAGAGGGTGCTACATAACACACTTTCAGGAAAAGTCACGGACTGGGAGACTTTAATATGTTATGGAAAAAAAGTTACATACAATAAAAAAACAGCTGCGGGTAAAATATACCCGTTGGCGGTTCTAGTGTTAAGGAAGAGACTCCACCAATACTTAACTCGATAGCATGTCTGAATGTAAGGGAGGAAACTTATACAAAATGTACACCACCCCAAATTGATCATGTTGTTGATAGTGCTACAGATGCGCTGCGAATAAAATTAGACTGTTGCTCCTTTGAAAAAGAAGAAAATAAAACAACATAGATTAGCTCCATGGCATAATGCCCAAACCCGCAAAATAAAGCAAAAGTCGAGACAACTTGAAAGGATATGGCGTTCCACTAAACTTGAAGAACCTCGTTTAATTTGGCATATTACTCTCAATGAATATAAGAAAGCACTGCGTAAAGCGAGAGCAGCATACTACTCTTCATTAATAGATGAGAATAAGAATAATGCAAGATTTCTTTTCAGCACTGTAGCCAGGCTGACAGAGAGCCACAGCTCGACTGAGCCTTCTATTCCCATAGCACTCAGTAGGAATGATTTTATGTGCTTTTTTAACGATAAAATTGTTACTCTTAGAAACAAAATCAATGACCTCTTGCCTTTGACCAGTATAGTGTTATCAACAGCTCCCGGAAACGTAAGCTCTAATATTACACTAGATAGTAAACTAGAATGCTTTTCAGCCATAAACCTTGAACAATTAAATTCAATGATTCTCTCTTCTAAACCATCAACGTGTATCTTAGACCCGATTCCAACTAAGCTGTTAAAATAAGTTTTTCCATTAATTAGCACTTCTTTATTAAATATTATGAATATGTCTTTATTATCAGGCTATGTTCCACAATCATTCAAAGTAGCAGTGATAAAACCGCTTCTTAAAAAGCACAACCTCGATCCAGAGGTTTTAGCCAACTATAGACCTATTTCTAATCTTCCGTTCCTCTCAAAGATTCTTGAGAAAGCAGTCGCAAAACAGCTGTGTGACTACTTAAAAAACTATGATTTATTTGAAGATTTTCAGTCTGGCTTTAGAACACAACATAGCACAGAGACAGCTCTGGTTAAAGTCACAAATGACATTCTAATAGCCTCTGACAAGGGACTTGTCTCTATTCTTGTCTTGCTCGATCTTAGTGCTGCATTTGATACTATCGACCATGATATCCTATTGCAAAGACTAGAGCACTTAGTTGGCATACAGGGAACTGCTTTAGGCTGGTTTAGGTCCTATCTGAACGCTCTCAGTTTGTACGTGTCAACGATGAATCTTCCATGCAAACCAAAGTTAGCAATGGAGTGCCACAGGGCTCAGTGCTTGGACCTATTTTGTTCACATTATATATGCTTCCGTTAGGCAATATTATAAGGAATCATTCTGTACTCTTTCATTGTTATGCGGATGATACTCAACTATATTTATCAATCAAGCCTGATGAAATTAATCATCTAAATAAAATTCAAGACTGCCTCAAGGACTTAAAAACGTGGATGACCTTACATTTGTTGATGTTAAACATGACCAAAACTGAAGTTATTGTACTTGGCCCGAAGAATCTACGAAACAAATTATCTAAAGATGTACTAACTATGGATGACATTAATTTGGCCTCCAGTGAGACTGTAAGGAATCTTGGTGTTATATTTGATCAGTATTTATCCTTTAACACCCACATAAAATCAATTTCAAGGACCGCATACTTCCATCTACGTAACATTGCAAAAATCAGGCATATCTTGCCTCAAAACGATGCAGAGAAACTAGTCCATGCATTTTTTACTTCAAGGCTGGATTATTGTAATTCCTTATTATCAGGGTGTACCAAGAAGTCAGCCAAGTCTCTTCAGCTGATTCAAAATGCTGCAGCTCGTGTACTAACCAGAGTTAGGAAAAGGGACCACATTACTCCTGTTCTGGCTGCCTTACACTGGCTCCCTATAGAACACAGGATATAATTTAAAATTATTCTTCTCGCATACAAAGCCCTTAATGGGCAGGCGCCATCTTACCTTAAAGAACTCATCATACCCTACTGTCCTACTAGGGCATTGCGTTCCAAGAATGCAGGGTTGTTTTTTTGTTCCTAGAGTCTCTAAAAGTACAATGGGAGCCAGAGCCTTTTCTTATCAAGCTCCACTTTTGTGGAATCAGCTTCCAGTTTGTGTTCGGGCGGCAGACACCCTATCCGTTTTTAAGAGTGCGCTTAAGACCATCCTTTTTGATAAAGCTTATAGTTAGAGCTGATTAGATTCAGCCCCTAGTTTTGCTGATATAGGCTTAGTTTGTCGGGGGACATCTTACTTCTTCCTTCTCTCTGTCTGTCTGTCTATACCTGTGTACTCTCATGTTCCGATTAACCCAGCTTCCCCAAATGTCTTTCTTTTTGGTGTCTATATACGCCGGGATCCGGAGTCATGGATGATCCTGCGGTCCTGTGTCATGGATCGCAAGTCCTGGATCTTGAGTCGTGGCTGTGGTCCTGGATCATAAGTCCTGGATGGATATACTCGTGGATTCATCTTCTTATTATACACAAATGCATTTCCAAACATTTTGACTACCTATGTTGCAAATGTATTATCTTTTCAATTTACACACGGCATCTATTGCACGTCTGTCCGTCCTGGGAGAGGGATCCCTCCTCTGTTGCTCTCCCTGAGGTTTCTCCCATTTTTCCCTTTAAACTGTGGGTTTTCTCTGGAAGTTTTTCCTTGTACGATGTGAGGGTCTAAGGACAGAGGGTCTAAGGACAGAGGGTGTCGTATTGTCATACTGATATTCTGTACAAACTGTGAAGTCCACTGAGACAAATGTAACATTTGTGATATTGGGCTATATAAATAAACATTGATTGATTGATTGATTGATATTTGGTTAAGAGTGTCCCATTAATTAATCAACTATTTATCTAAATTAATTTCAAGTTTGGGATTTAAGATAAGAGTGTACCATAAGTTAATTTTAATTGTTGGAATTGAGAGTAAAATAGCCTTTTATGGAGAAGTATTTTAAGATTAGGCAAAGAGCCAGAGTGGTTAGGATTAGTGGTCAAACTGAGGGAAAGATGGTCCATAAAAAAATGGATATAGAACTGAATTTAGGATTAGGCATCTAAGCCTGACTGGTTAAGTTTAGGGGCCAGATTAAGGTTAGGTGTCAGATCAATAAATGAATCAAAAGGAGTATTCTTTTTTGAATAAAATGATCCGAAAATTGTGTTTATCTGCAAGTTGCAACCCCCCTAAATTAGTGGTGTGGAGTGGTTCGCATACCTCGAGGGTCAGTCAGCCATCCACTCGTGGTCTCCTGCCTCCATCTAGTGGCGACAGAGGGTAGTGCGAGTACACCTTTTTCACCTGATCTGCTCAGTAGAATAGAACAATTGTTAAAAATACAAGAGGGATTGACATAAACACTGAAAGACGGGAGAGTCTTTTAAGGTTAGACTTGTAAAGGAGAAGAGTACATTATTGGTAGTATTTAGTGGTTTAAATTGAAAGACAGATAGTCTTTTAGTCAGAGAGAAACTAAACCATTGATTAAACTGATCTGTTTTGTTACATATGAATAATATAAAAAAAATAGGATTATCTGAAGATCCAGTTGCCATGATTTGTCCTCCATCAACCAGCAGAGAGAGTATAATGTGCTTGGAGGAAGAGGTAAGGGAGCCACAGTGACAGGTAGTCAGTAGTTGTTTGTTCTCAAAAATAGAGGTTTTTGGGGAACAAAATAGTCCTTTATAATTGTTGTTTTGAACACATCCTCAGTGATGGACCCAGAGATCATCGAGTGTTTCAGCCATTATCACCAGACGCTCTCATTCCAGGGTGGCCCCGCCGGGGTCGATCAAATCCCCGGTGTTGTGTTGTTTTCTAAATGCTCCCAACTTGGGGAAAAGGACAGGTAGGTAAGTCAGGTCAGTGAGCACACACACACACACACACACACACACCCACACCCACACACACACACACCTCTGCAGGTTTGTGTAGTGTGAGTGGTTC
>NW_027640362.1:0-57406 GCF_949606895.1 Notothenia rossii
AAAAACACTTAGTGGAGCAGGGTTTTTTACATGATCTGTTTGATTTTGATTGGGGAAAAATCGATCTGTGTGCTGATGTAGAAACTGCATGGTCTTATTTTTATCTTGGTTTTATAAAAATTATAGATAAACATGCACCTCTGCGTAAATTTAGAGTGAAGGGACGAAACAATCCCTGGTTTTCTGCTGAAATGTCCAGTCTCCTTCATGAGAGAAACAATGCCTGGGCAAAGGCTAGGAAATCAGGCTCAGAGGTAGAATGGCTACGCTTTAGGCAGCTAAGGAATAGCTTTACTTCAAATGTCAAAAGTGCTAAGTCAAAGTACTATTTGTCAGTTACCACAGAAAACCTGAATAATCCTAGTAAATTTTGGAAAGCCATAAAATCGATTTCCACTGGTGATATCCCAAATGAGCTACCTCCGTACCTCACTACAGCATCTGGCATTATATCAGACAGGGCCACCATGCTAAATTGCTTTAATAAGCATTTTGTCTCTTGTGGCTCTCTGTTTGATTCTGTCACTGACTGTGCTTCTGCTTCTGTGAACGCTCCAGTCCTTGACTCTGAACAATGTGGTCTGGAAAACCCTTTCAGTTTTACTCCTTTAACTGTTGGTATTGTCCATGAAGCTTTATCCAAGTTAGATCCTAAGAAACCGGCTGGCCCGGACAACGTAGAACCTTTCTTTTTAAAGATAGCTGCAGATTTTATTGCTCCACCTCTTACTTCTCTTTTTAACCTCTCCCTCAGCACAAATACAATTCCTAAAGTATGGAAGTCTGCTTATGTCCTGCCTCTACTGAAAGGAGGGGAGGCAACTATTTTAAATAACTATAGGCCAATCTCTAAATTGTCAGTTTTGGCTAAGGTGCTCGAACGACTTGTGAGTGAACAAGTAAAGGAGTTTTTATGTATAAATGATATCCTGTCTAAACATCAGTCAGGCTTCAGGAAGAAACATAGCACCATCACTGCAACAATGAAAGTGGTAAATGATATTACTAGTATGCTAGATAATAAACAGAGTTGTGCAGCTCTGTTTATTGACCTTTCCAAAGCGTTTGACACCGTTGATCATCGTGTCTTAAAACAGAGGCTACTCAGTACTGGCATATCCAGCCATGCAGTGGGGTGGTTTGTGAACTACCTCTCTGAAAGGTCCCAATGTGTTCACTTTGATGGGCTGTCTTCTGAGTGGTTAAACATTGCTAATGGTGTTCCTCAAGGTTCTGTTTTAGGTCCACTTTTATTCTCCATATATATCAACAGTTTAGGTGAAAATGTGGATGAAGCTACTTTACATTTTTATGCGGACGATACCGTGATGTATTGTGCAGGTCCCTCCATTCAGGAGGCGGTTGTTAAATTACAGGCTGTTTTTTAACATTATTCAGACTCAGCTCTCTGAACTAAAGCTTCTTTTAAATGTGGATAAAACCAAGATAATGCTCTTTTCAAAAGCTAAAAAGTCACCAGAGGCCTGTTTTAGATATTGTATCAACGCAAGGAACAAAACTTGAAGTTGTTGCCTGTTACAAATACCTTGGTATCTTGCTTGATGACTGTCTCTCTTTTAAACTTCATGTCAATAACCTGCTTAAAAAACTGAGGGTTAGGCTAGGTTTCTTTTTCAGGAATAAGTCCTGTTTCTCGCTTGAGGCCAGGAAAAGGCTAGTCACTGTGACCTTTTTACCTGTGCTGGACTATGGTGATCTGCTGTATATGAATGCACCTGCCAACTACCTAAGCAAAATAGATGCTGCGTATCATAGTGCTCTGAGATTTGTCACTAACTGTAAAGCACTTACTCATCACTGTACATTGTATACCAAGGCAGGTTTACCATCACTCACTGTACGGAGGCTCAGTCACTGGTACACTTTTATCTATAAAGCTATGTTGGGCAAACTCCCGTATTATATCTGTTCATTGATAAAGCAGAAAGTTGCAAGCAGCTATTGTCTGCGATCACAGGATATAGTCTTGTTAGATGTGCCAAGAGTAAGGACTGTCTTAGGTAAGACAGCTTTTATGTGCGCAGCTCCACTTGCTTGGAACAGTCTACAGGCAAAATTGAAATTGAGCATTTTTATTTCTTTGAATGTATTTAAGGCATGTCTAAATGAAATGCTTTCTGACACTCTGGGTATTTGTAAATGTTGAATATGTAAATATGATATCCTCTGTTGTTTGTATGTTGTTTTTATGTTTCATGTGGAACTAAATGATGCAGGTCTCCCTTGTAAATGAGATCGATGATCTCAAGGGACTAATCTGTCCTAAATAAAGGTTTGAAATGAAATGAAATGATTGGTGGTCAAAATAAAGTGTATTTTCTTCGCTTTGTCAGGGTTCTGGTGGCTTCGACCTGTATGGTGGGGGCTATAAAGACTCTATGTCCGGGCTGGGGGGCTACGGAGGAGGAGGAGGAGGAGGAGGTGGAGGCCATATGAAGAGGGGGCTTTCAGGAACCTCCCTGACCTCCTCCACAGGAACCCATGCAGATGCAGTCATTGCCAAAATCAACCAGCGTCTGGACATGCTGACTCAGCTGGAGGGGGGGCTGAAAGGGTCCCGTGGCGACAGGTAAGAACTGATCATCAGGAAACACTCATGCAGGCCAGAGAGAGCCGAGTAAGAACTGATCATCAGGAAACACTCCATGCAGGCCAGAGAGAGCAGAGTAAGAACTGATCATCAGGAAACACTCATGCAGGCCAGAGAGAGAAGAGTAAGAACTGATCATCAGAAAACACTCCATGCAGGCCAGAGAGAGAAGAGTAAGAACTGATCATCAGGAAACACTCCATGCAGACCAGAGAGAGCAGAGTAAGAACTGATCATCAGGAAACACTCCATGCAGGCCAGAGAGAGCAGAGTAAGAACTGATCATCAGGAAACACTCCATGCAGGCCAGAGAGAGCAGAGTAAGAACTGATCATCAGGAAACACTCCATGCAGGCCAGAGAGAGCAGAGTAAGAACTGATCATCAGGAAACACTCCATGCAGGCCAGAGAGAGCAGAGTAAGAACTGATCATCAGAAAACACTCCATGCAGGCCAGGGAGAGCAGAGTAAGAACTGATCATCAGGAAACACTCCATGCAGGCCAGAGAGAGCAGAGTAAGAACTGATCATCAGGAAACACTCCATGCAGGCCAGAGAGAGCAGAGGAAGAACTGATCATCAGGAAACACTCCATGCAGGCCAGGGAGAGCAGAGTAAGAACTGATCATCAGGAAACACTCCATGCAGGCCAGAGAGAGCAGAGTAAGAACTGATCATCAGGAAACACTCCATGCAGGCCAGAGAGAGCAGAGTAAGAACTGATCATCAGGAAACACTCCATGCAGGCCAGAGAGAGCAGAGTAAGAACTGATCATCAGGAAACACTCCGTGCAGGCCAGGGAGAGCAGAGTAAGAACTGATCATCAGGAAACACTCCGTGCAGGCCAGGGAGAGCAGAGTAAGAACTGATCATCAGGAAACACTCCATGCAGGCCAGAGAGAGCAGAGTAAGAACTGATCATCAGGAAACACTCCATGCAGGCCAGAGAGAGCAGAGTAAGAACTGATCATCAGAAAACACTCCATGCAGGCCAGAGAGAGCAGAGTAAGAACTGATCATCAGGAAACACTCCGTGCAGGCCAGGGAGAGCAGAGTAAGAACTGATCATCAGGAAACACTCCATGCAGGCCAGGGAGAGAAGAGTAAGAACTGATCATCAGGAAACACTCCATGCAGGCCAGAGAGAGCAGAGTAAGAACTGATCATCAGAAAACACTCCATGCAGGCCAGAGAGAGCAGAGTAAGAACTGATCATCAGAAAACACTCCATGCAGGCCAGAGAGAGCAGAGTAAGAACTGATCATCAGAAAACACTCCATGCAGTCCAGAGAGAGCAGAGTAAGAACTGATCATCAGAAAACACTCCATGCAGGCCAGAGAGAGCAGAGTAAGAACTGATCATCAGGAAACACTCCATGCAGGCCAGAGAGAGCAGAGTAAGAACTGATCATCAGAAAACACTCCATGCAGGCCAGAGAGAGCAGAGTAAGAACTGATCATCAGGAAACACTCCATGCAGGCCAGAGAGAGCAGAGTAAGAACTGATCATCAGAAAACACTCCATGCAGGCCAGAGAGAGCAGAGTAAGAACTGATCATCAGGAAACACTCCATGCAGGCCAGAGAGAGCAGAGTAAGAACTGATCATCAGAAAACACTCCATGCAGGCCAGAGAGAGCAGAGTAAGAACTGATCATCAGAAAACACTCCATGCAGTCCAGAGAGAGCAGAGTAAGAACTGATCATCAGAAAACACTCCATGCAGGCCAGAGAGAGCAGAGTAAGAACTGATCATCAGGAAACACTCCATGCAGGCCAGAGAGAGCAGAGTAAGAACTGATCATCAGAAAACACTCCATGCAGGCCAGAGAGAGCAGAGTAAGAACTGATCATCAGGAAACACTCCATGCAGGCCAGAGAGAGCAGAGTAAGAACTGATCATCGACTAAAGCCGGGTGATGATCACTATACAAACAGGATATTTAGCAAAGGACCTAAACTACATTTTAAAAAAGTTGACAAAGGCTTGATTTAGATACATCTGAAAACAGACAGCTGTGACATGAGGCTTTGTGAAATAAAGAAATCATATGTTGAGCCTTTATTTGAAATCTAAGGAACAGATCTTTTTAAAACGTGGTGTAATAGTTGAGGTGAGGTTGACTTCACACGTGGGACGGGTTTCTGTGTCGCCTGAACGCCTCGCCGTGTGCAGAACTGTTTCTCCTTTCCGTTTATGTTTGTTTGTTTGCTGCCAAGAAAATGTTCCTGAAATCCTGTAGACGTCATAAATGCATGCCCCCCCTCCCCCCCCCGTTGGAGGTGCAGTTGTTTTATCTCCATCCCAGCCCATCGGTACTGTGATCCATCCTCCATGTGTTCTGGCTTCAGGTTACACAAGAGGGAAGTTTACAGGCATCATGATAGTCAAAGCTGCTTGCTGTATCTACAAAGAACTCTAGATTATGTCCCCCCCCATGTTGAGTATATCCCCTCTTGCCCTGGTCTCCAGACCCCCCCCTGGTTCTGAAGGTTTCCAACAAACTGCATCCCCATATCTGCAGCGTTTGACCTCCAGCTGAGCGTTTGCAAGACAGAAATCATTACTTTGTGATAAAGATGTGCACAGGGTCATCATCTGGGGTACTGGGGGGGGGGGGGGGGGGGGGGGGGGACGACATCACATTTCATTTAGGGGACGCTTTTAGCCCAAAGCGACTTTGGAACATCAAACCAATGAGGAGCGGACTCAGAGGTTCACTTCCTGTCTGTGAACCCCACCAGGTTTAAGAAGAAGGGAGGAGGCAGGAGGAGCCGGAGCAGAAGCCCCCCCCTGCCTCCCTTCCCTCCACCAACCCTCTCCCTCCCTCCCTCCCGCAGGTTTGACCACTACGAGTCTTTCGACTCTCGCTCCCCCGCCCTCCCCCCCTCCCGAGATCTCTACAGATCCTCTGCTGGGAGCTATGGCTACGATGGCCGTGAGGATGGGATGCTGCTGAGTCAGAGAGGAAACTCCGGCTTTGGGGGTGTTGTTGGTCTGGGAGGGGGGGGCGGAGGCTTTGACAGCCCCTCCTCATCATCCTCTGCTTCCTATGGAGTCGCCAAAATGCGACAGAATATGAGGGAGTCGTTCAACCAGGGAGGAGGAGGCGGAGGCGGGGGGGGCTGGACAGGGCGCCGCTCCCCCAGAAGGGGTGGAGGAACAGGAGGGTTTGCAAACCGCAGGTCGGACCCCCCTCCGTTAGGCGGGGGTGGGCGAGGGGGGGGGAGACTCTCCTCCTCTCCGGGGGGGGGTCGAGGCAAGCTGCCCTCCCTCCTGGCCAGCCGCATGTACCCTGAGAGCGGGGGCTTCCAGCAGCAAGACAACCCCGGGAGGCACTTTGGAGGGGGGCCGCGGGCCGGCCGGCAGCGGGGCCGCAAGAGACCCCTCAACAAAGTAAGTAAGATGAATAAAGCCCTCCTCAGACAGGAAGTAAAGCCCGCTCTGACCCCCCCCAAGAGAAAGCCCACTTACATTAGATCTCCCCCACCAGTCAAAAGATAACGTTCACTTATATTATTTAGCGCCTTTCATGAAACCCAAGGACGCTTTACAATAGGACAACATGGACCCCCCTCACTGTCCAAATCTTGTTCACCTGGGGGGGGGGGGTGAAAGATTCCCTTTTTGTTTTGACCCTGACAGAGTTAAGATAAGGCTAACACTACTGCTTTCATTTTTAACTTGCTGTTGAAGTGGGGGCAGCTTCCTCCTGCAAACTGTCCCGACTCACGATAGAGCTGCACTGGAAGGAGAGTAGTTCCCCCTCCATTCATCTGACGCGGCCCCCCCTCCCCCCCCTAAACCTGTAGTCGACTAATTGGTCTTTCCAATCTAAGTAAAATTCTGTACATTTCTTATGCTTTTTTATTTTTAATCAAAGTTTGTTTCCCAACCCAATCCCAGATGAAGGGGGTCGAAGCAGAACACGAAACACAGATGGGTTTAAACCATATTCAAACACACAGGATCTAACTGACTGTACACCACTGTATTCCCAGCACACATTGGTCTCAGGGGCTTCACAGATTATACAGAATCCCCCCCCTCTAACTCCCCCACAGACTTAACTAATCTGCCTCCTTTTGTACCGTAACGCCAAGTGACCTGGGGCTGAGGAGAGCTTTTTATTTCTTTCTTTTGCCCCCACCCCGGGCAGATTTAGAAAAAGTGACCACTCTTATAGCTTACAAGAGGCAACCGTTGTCTTTTTATATAGCCTAAAAGCAGTTTTAGTAACAGAATCTGCTTTATTCTTATGACTTATGCAAATTAAATCTTGATAGCTGTAGAAATGTCAGTATTAAATAATGGTACCAGAGAGCACAGGATGTAGCTTAACGTGATAATACTGACGGACATCGAGCAGTCTTTGAGTTCTGGTTTCACAGCCCACATGGTTTTATTCTGTACGTTAGTGCACGTTGGCGGTGTCAGAGTGCAAGTTAGCGGTGTCAGAGTGCACGTTAGCGGTGTCAGAGTGCACGTTAACGGTGTTTCCTGCAGCAGGTGAAGCCTCAGAGGGAGATGCAGAAGAAGAGGAAGCAGACTCTCACGGCAGCCGACGAACCCGAGTCCAAGATGAACCGAACAGAGCCGGCAGAAAGGAAACCAGGTAAACAAACACCTGAAGAGATGCTTTGGCCCTCAGCTGCTTCTCAAAGCATAACGTGCTTCTGTTCTATTGTCCTTCTTAAATATATGTAAACAGATCACAAAGTAGTTTTCATGTGTTAACGAGCCAAATCAATTCAGTCAATTCAAACATTTTCTGACAGATCTTGGTTGATACAAAAACAAACGTATTTCCATAACGAGCTTTAAATAAACCTTCATGTTTCCCCTCATTATAATCAATCTGAGGATCTGCTGTGAGGGATGCAATCAGGAGAAAGTAAACCCTCTGGAGAGCTGGGATGTTTCTCAAAGCTTATTCAAGAATAATTCACCTACATTTGATTGATTTTGATAACTTAATACTTACCTTATGAGGCAATAGAGCGGTGCAGTGATGAGTCCTAAAACCAGGAAGTGAGTCAGCATGTCACCACTTCCTGTTCCCTGGTCTCAGAGCCAATGGGATCTCTCCATAGGGTTTAGGAAACTAGCTGAACTAAGGTCTGTGGTTGAGACACATTGAAGAGACGGATCACGTTTTGTTCTACATTAAATCATCAGCAGTGACCCCACTGGTGATCTGTGAAGAGTCGACGTGTCTGAGAAACGATGGTTGTTACCAAGTGGCTGAATAGAAAGTTGTGGAGGACGTTGTACGTCATTACACCGAACACGTAAACACTCCTCTAAGTTAGTTTCTGTTCGGCTTGAGAGCAAGTCCCTGCCTCCTGCAGACTGTTCAAACAAACGCTTCAACTCCTTCCATCTAGAATCTGTGTGTTTGAATATGGATCTGAAGTTGGCGTGACGTTGAAGTCGTGCCGCTGGACTCGGCTGTAGCTCCTTTATAGCATAACGTTAGCATTTAGCTTCTGGAGATTAGATTTATGATTAGAACATTATTAAAGTAGACATGTGGAGATTATCCTGAACAAAACGTGCGTTCATGAAACAGGTTCGCTTTGAATGCTGACTCACTTCCTGGTTTTAGGACTCACTCAATAAACCTCCCCTCTAGTGGGGGTCCGGCCCTTCAGATGCTTTTCTGTGTGTGGCCCTCAGTGAGAACAGTTCGGACCCCCTTGATGTACATTGTGGTCCACAGCTTGACGTGCTTTGTTTCCGTAGAGCCAGCCGAGAAGAACGGTGACGACAGTGAAACAAAAGCTGCAGTGGAGGTGAGGAGAAAGAGAACATGTGATCCTGCTATGAGTGTTTCTCAAAGTGTGGCCCCCCCTAGTGGCCCGTCAGTATATTGGTATCATTTCACATTTGAAATAAATAATAAATTCAAATTGTTTCTCAAATTGTTTAAAAATGACTAGTATAGGAGCAACAGAGACACGCAGTCAATGAGTGCGTAAACAATGCTTAATAAATGGAACAGTGTAAATAATGAACTTGTGGTTGATGTTGAATTCATGCCTGCAACCATAGTTTTACTGCATTTTATTTAGACTATCCACAGCGGTGGTTTGTGTCGAACTAAATGCGTAATTAGCGTATTTATCTGATTTAAATGTAATGTTTTTATCCATGTTTCTGAATAAAATAAGTGATGCAACATTGGTTTCCCCAGGTGTTCAAAGCTCCTGCAGATGCAGATAACGGTAAGGACTATGAGCTCCACTCGTATACACTAGTGTTGTCACGATACCAACATTTTGGTTTCGATACCAAGTCAAGAATTCCGATTCTTTCTCGATACTTTTCTTAAAAAAAGGGAAACAGTCTTAAATGTAATTATTGTGCTTTTATTTCACACCAGAACCATAACACAAACTTTTAAACAATGAGAACAATAAATAAAATAAATGACAAGAATTCGTATTAAATTAAATTAAACCCTGTGTCACAGGCAGGCCTCGTGGTGTCCGTGGGCTGGCCCTCACTATGTCAGAGATATCGCTCAAATATCAACATTTCGCTTCTGGCGTCTTTTTTGTCCACAAGCCGAGGTGCAGCGGCAGTTGCACTTGCAGCCATGCTTCTCGTTTTCTCACTATCTCTGGCAGCTAGCGCGTGCACGAGAGAGAGGAGGGGCTTAGAACGTGCACGAGAGAGGGAAGGACCTTAGAACGTGCTGGAGAGGGGAGGACCTTAGAACGTGCTGGAGAGGGGAGGGGCTTAGAACGTGCTGGAGAGGGGAGGGGCTTAGAACGTGCTGGAGAGGGGAGGGGCTTAGAACGTGCTGGAGAGGGGAGGATCTTAGAACGTGCTGGAGAGGGGAGGGGCTTAGAACGTGCTGGAGAGGGGAGGATCTTAGAACGTGCTGGAGAGGGGAGGGGCTTAGAACGTGCTGGAGAGGGGCGGGACTTAGAGCGTGCTGGAGAGGGGAGGGACTGCAGGCACGGCTGCAGTGCAGGGAGTGGGAGCAGAGCGCTGAACACACACGGCTCTTATTAAAACGGTGCTTTCTCAGCGGAGTACTTTCCCCCCGGAGTACTTTCCCCCCGGAGTACTTTCCCCCCGGAGTACTTTCCCCCCGGAGTACTTTCCCCCCGGAGTACTTTCCCCCCGGAGTACTTTCCCCCCGGAGTACTTTCCCCCCGGAGTACTTTCCCCCCGGAGTACTTTCTCCCCGGAGTGCTTTCTCCCCGGAGTGCTTTCTCCCCGGAGTGCTTTCTCCCCGGAGTGCTTTCTCCCCGGAGTACTTTCTCCCCGGAGTGCTTTCTCCCGTCATTCTTAAAGTACCGATACTAATGAAACAGAGGAATCGTAACGTTTTTAACGGCAGGGTATCGCGGTACCTTTCAAGTATCGGTACACCGTGCAGCACTACTCTACAGCTCTCCCCCTCTCTCTTCAATCTGTAATGCTTTACGTCTGCTCTCAGCTTCCCCAGAGCAGAAGGAGGAGAAGAGTCCGGCGGGCAAACAGAGCCCGAGCCCCGGCCAGGACAAACACCCCAAGATGAGGAAGAGGAGGGGCTTCCTGGAGAGGTGAGAGGAAATGTTCAAATGTACTAACTGACGCTTCAGCACCTGATCAACCTTCATCCTGACGCCACTCTCTGCCAAAGCACCTCTCTCTCTCTCACTCTCTCGCTCTCGCTCTCTCTCTCTCTCTCTCTCTCTCTCTCTCTCTCTCTCTCTCTCTCTCTCCTGTTTCCCCTCCTGACGGCCCTCTCTGCCAGAGCCCCACTGGTGGAGAGACAGTTAACTCACTGTGATAAAGATCTACTTGTTTTCTGTTGCTGGAAAAGGGAAATTAAAACAAAGACTTTTCATAAGAAACCTTTGATTGAAGAAAGAATGAAACTGAGAATTTGTTTGATATGAAAATCCTCAAAGTTGACCTCGCTGCCCGCCTCCCCCTCAGGGTGATGTTCGCCTGCTCGGTGTGCAAGTTCCGCTCCTTCTATAAGGAGGAGATGGAGACTCACCTCGACAGCCGCTTCCACAAAGACCACTTCAAGTTCCTGTCCGGACAGCTGTCCAAGCCCACCACCGAGTTCCTGCAGGTACACACACTTTCACTGCGCTCGTGCTCATAGTAATAGATTCAATGAATTATTGCGCCTTTCAAGGGACCCAAGGCCACTTGACTGTTCTCTTCTGATGCAAGGAACGTTTATCTATACAGCCCCTTTCAACACTAGGCGATTCAAAGTGCTCTACAGACATGAAAGACTTTGAGAGCATTGTTAGAAGTCTCCCTGGTCCCCGGCTTGATCTTGAATCTCAGGATCCATGTATCTGTGATCCTCTCCAGAATGGAAGGAGTCATCACATACAGAGCATCAACTAGTTCCTGAACAGTGTCCTTCACATGCTGATATCCAAGAGAGGGAGTTCCTCAGTCACAAGATGGAGGAATAGAAAGCAGTATTCAATGTTTACTTCAGATTAGCTCCACGTCAGAAATGAGCATGCTTGTCATATGTCTCTCTCCATAGAGGCTGAATCATCATGTTCATCACATAGCTATCATATGCCTAGAGCATTAAGAAATAGTGCAGCAGAAACTCGTTATAAACATTAAAAAGCAAAGATGAAGATGAGCAACCTGTTCCCGCCTGAGGACTGCAGATGGAAATGAGCTATTGGCTATAATCTGGCATCATTCTTATCTTCTCTTTTCTGAGATGAATGTATTTTTATGTCTTTGTTGAAATGAATCCCTAATACTCAAAAGTTAGAGTGCAGTGCCGTGTGGATAGTTCCACGTAAAGGGCTGCACGATGGAGCTACGTGTGATTATTGAGACTGCTCTCATGGATAAACTGAAAGACCTTGTTTTTCAGGAGTATCTGCAGAACAAGTTTAAGAAGACGGATCAGAGGGTGGGTCAGCTGGAGAACCACAGCGCCGCCATCTGCCAGGTGTACAGGGAGCAGGACCTCACCAAGGGTAAGAGCCCACGGAGCCCACCGGCCTCTCCTGCGCTCACACACCACTGGTTGCATGCATTACAGTAGAGCAGTGCCGTTTGTTAGTTCACTGGAAAAGTATTGATCGGAAGGCTTTAGAAAGAGTGACCTCATCGAGTGCATCAATCACACAACAGAATGCATGTTGGATAACGCAGGCGTGTCCTCGGTCGCTTTCCCCTCGGTCTCTTCCTGTGGGCTGATGAACTGAACAACCAATCAGAGGCATTTATTTTGTGGATATATTGGAAGTCACGGCCGTCGGACGCTCATCACTGTCCGACATCTGAACCCTTTATCCGTTCCACAGACGGGGCGTTACGTTAGTTACAGCCGAAGAGCCACGACAGCTTGATGCTACCTAAGAAGCATTTAGAGAATCAGTGTGTGTGTGTGTTAGAGTGATTCAGTGTGTGTGTGTTAGAGTGATTCAGTGTGTGTGTGTGTGTGTCTGTTAGAGTGATTCAGTGTGTGTGTGTGTGTGTTAGAGTGATTCAGTGTGTGTGTGTGTCTGTTAGAGTGATTCAGTGTGTGTGTGTGTGTGTGTGTGTGTTAGAGTGATTCAGTGTGTGTGTGTGTGTGTGTGTGTTAGAGTGATTCAGTGTGTGTGTGTGTGTGTTAGAGTGATTCAGTGTGTGTGTGTGTGTGTGTCTGTTAGAGTGATTCAGTGTGTGTGTGTGTGTGTGTGTGTGTGTGTTAGAGTGATTCAGTGTGTGTGTGTGTGTTAGAGTGATTCAGTGTGTGTGTGTGTTAGAGTGATTCAGTGTGTGTGTGTGTGTGTTAGAGTGATTCAGTGTGTGTGTGTGTGTTAGAGTGATTCAGTGTGTGTGTGTGTGTGTGTGTGTGTGTGTGTTAGAGTGATTCAGTGTGTGTGTGTGTGTGTGTGTGTGTGTGTTAGAGTGATTCAGTATGTGTGTGTGTGTTAGAGTGATTCAGTGTGTGTGTTAGAGTGATTCAGTGTGTGTGTGTGTGTGTGTGTGTTAGAGTGATTCAGTGTGTGTGTTAGAGTGATTCAGTGTGTGTGTGTGTGTGTTAGAGTGATTCAGTGTGTGTGTGTGTTAGAGTGATTCAGTGTGTGTGTGTGTGTGTGTGTTAGAGTGATTCAGTGTGTGTGTGTGTGTGTTAGAGTGATTCAGTGTGTGTGTGTGTGTGTGTGTGTGTGTTAGAGTGATTCAGTGTGTGTGTGTGTGTGTTAGAGTGATTCAGTGTGTGTGTGTGTGTGTTAGAGTGATTCAGTGTGTGTGTGTGTGTGTGTTAGAGTGATTCAGTGTGTGTGTGTGTGTGTGTGTGTTAGAGTGATTCAGTGTGTGTGTGTGTTAGAGTGATTCAGTGTGTGTGTGTGTGTTAGGGGTGGAACGGTTCGGTATGTAACTCAGTGTTTAGGTCACGGTTCGGTTCGGTACATTTTCGGTACAGCAGAAAAAATTATCACAAAACATAAAATATATATATATTTTTTTTAATTATTATTAAACTGTGAATATTCACTCAAATAAAAACAAAATATAATAAAATAAACATTAAGGTGCAGCATTTTGATGAACTGAGATCATCTGTATTTGAACTGTACTGTACTCGTACCTAAGCAGCCAGTTTGACATTAGGACTTGCTTGTCGTTGTATTTTCATGTTTGTTTAAAGAAAGATGAACTTGTCCACATTGCTTGCTGACAGGTCAGATCTGCTGGAGCTAACAATGTCTCCTGCTGTGGAGAACACCCTCTCTAGGGACAGAGGTAGCAGATACAGCCAGGTAGCGCTTTGCTAACATGGCAACATAAGGATGGCGTTTGTAATAGCTTTGGCTCGGTCTGAACTTGTTGCGAGTGGTGGAGGCTTAAATGCTAGCGGGAGTTGGGTTTGCACTTCAGTCTTTTTTCTTTTGGTACCGGTGATATTCACGTTCGGGTGATGCCTTTTCAAATGAGTTTGCAAGTTTGATGTATTGCCAGCCGCGTAACCAATGTTAGTTTAACAATGCAGACAAACAGCTTTGGTTCGGTCCACCTGTCTTTGTCCGTCATTCTTGTACGTAACTGCAAAACCAAAATGTTCCCAAACCGGAGACTTCAATGATGCTGGAGGATTTTTGAGCTCAACTTTATCTGCGTTCGCCATTTCGACAGTTCCTCAAATTACTGACTACATTTGAACGCATCCCTGTGACCAGCTCTCATAGTATGCCTCTCGTCCAATGAAATGACTTGCTCGCTCTATGACGCGTTGAACCCAATGTGAGCAAATTACTCTGAATGCTGCGACGCAGCACCGGAGATTACTTCCAAGAAGTTGTTCATGTTCTCAATTTTTTACGTTTAACGTTATATTCATTCGGTACACACGTGTACCGAACCGAAGGGCCTGTACTGAAATTATTCGGTACCGGTACGTATACCGTTCCACCCCGTGTGTGTGTGTGTGTGTGTGTGTTAGAGAGCAAAGACAGCATGAAACAACGTGCTGTATGTGAATGTGTTGTGTTGCCGTGCAGATCTGGGGATGGAGCACTTCATGAGGAAGGTGGAGGCCGCACACTGCGCCGCCTGCGACGTGTTCATCCCCATGCAGCCGCATCTCATCCAGAAACACATCAAGTCCCCGGATCACAACTACAACAGGAAGGTGAGCAAAGAGCACCAAGCATCCTTCACTCTGCAGGAAGGTCCTCTGCAAGGCTCTACCACCACGTGCTCAGCAGCTACAGTGTGGATATAGGACATGAAGCTCTGAAGCAGCAGGCTCCTCCAAATACAATGGTGCAAGAGAGTGTTTGGAGATGTGCACGAAGAGTATATACAAGGAGATGGAATATGATATATAGATAAAGAATTAGCTAAATGCAACCTCATGGATGTCCTTCAGAGCTCAGCTGTTCTTAGTCTTATGGTCTGTGGAATACAACTGTCTCTGAGTCTGGTGGTTTTTATACTGGTCTGTTCAAGAAACTAGAAAGATATCAACATTGTGAAAGACTGATCTTTACTCTCTCTCATTAAAGGGGATGATGGAGCAGTCGAAGAGGGCGAGTCTCTCCGTCGCTCGCAGCATCCTGAACCACAAACTGATCGGGAAGAAGCTGGAGAGCTACCTGAAGGTAAAGAGTCTTTAAAGAGTCCTCTCCTGCTGATGTTCAGGTGTATATCAGTGTGTAGTGTCTCTACTTTAAAGAGTCCTCTCCTGCTGATGTTCAGGTGTATATCAGTATGTAGTGTCTCTACTTTAAAGAGTCCTCTCCTGCTGATGTTCAGGTGTATTTCAGTATGTAGTGTCTCTACTTTAAAGAGTCCTCTCCTGCTGGTGTTCAGGTATATATCAGTATGTAGTGTCTCTACTTTAAAGAGTCCTCTCCTGCTGATGTTCAGGTGTATAT
This sequence comes from Notothenia rossii, assembly GCF_949606895.1. Lineage (NCBI taxonomy): Eukaryota > Metazoa > Chordata > Actinopteri > Perciformes > Nototheniidae > Notothenia > Notothenia rossii. The sequence goes on from NW_027640362.1 coordinate 14,972, forward strand.
CAGTATCTAGAGTCTCTACTTTAAAGAGTCCTCTCCTGCTGATGTTCAGGTGTATATCAGTATGTAGTGTCTCTACTTTAAAGAGTCCTCTCCTGCTGATGTTCAGTTGTATATCAGTATGTAGTGTCTCTACTTTAAAGAGTCCTCTCCTGCTGATGTTCAGTTGTATATCAGTATGTAGTGTCTCTACTTTAAAGAGTCCTCTCCTGCTGATGTTCAGTTGTATATCAGTATGTAGTGTCTCTACTTTAAAGAGTCCTCTCCTGCTGATGTTCAGGTGTATATCAGTATGTAGTGTCTCTACTTTAAAGAGTCCTCTCCTGCTGATGTTCAGGTGTATATCAGTATGTAGTGTCAATACTTTAAAGAGTCCTCTCCTGCTGATGTTCAGGTGTATATCAGTATGTAGTGTCTCTACTTTAAAGAGTCCTCTCCTGCTGATGTTCAGGTGTATATCAGTATGTAGTGTCTCTACTTTAAAGAGTCCTCTCCTGCTGATGTTCAGGTGTATATCAGTATGTAGTGTCTCTACTTTAAAGAGTTCTCTCCTGCTGATGTTCAGGTGTATATCAGTATGTAGTGTCTCTACTTTAAAGAGTCCTCTCCTGCTGATGTTCAGGTGTATATCAGTTTGTAGTGTCTCTACTTTAAAGAGTCCTCTCCTGCTGATGTTCAGGTGTATATCAGTGTGTAGTGTCTCTACTTTAAAGAGTCCTCTCCTGCTGATGTTCAGGTGTATATCAGTATGTAGTGTCTCTACTTTAAAGAGTCCCTTCTTCTCTTTAGGGGGAGAACCCGTTCACTGGGAATCTGGACGATCAGGACCCCGAGGATTCGATGGCGATGGACGTCTCTGAACTGGAGCTCACCGGCGATGGAGGAGGCGACCAATCAGAGGAGGGGAAGGGACAGGAAGAGGAGGAGCTTCTGGGGGAAGAGGAGGACAAGGAGCTAGAGGACAAGGAGGCAGAAACAGCTGTGGGAGAAACGACAACAAACGCATCAACAGGACAGGAGGAAGAGGAGAAGATGGATGCTGAGGAAGGACAGCAGGGAGAGGAAGACGAAGATGGATTTGAAGTTGAAGATGAGGAGGAAGGATATGTGGTGCACGATGAGGCCGGTGAAGATGAGGGAGTGAAGGAGGAAGAGGAGGAAGAGGAGAAGAAGGAAGAAGAGGTGAAGGAGGAAGAGGAGGAGAAGAAGGAGGAGAAGGAGGAAGAGGAGAAGAAGAAGGAGGAAGAGGAGGAGAAGGAGGAAGAGCAGAAGAAAGATGAATGACCTTTGCACCATGTGACTGTGAGCGGAGGGGCTCAGCGTTCCCCTCAGGCTGCCGTCTCCCCTCTGGAGCGTCAACGTGATGATAAACTGCTTCCTGCCAAACAGTCAAGCACGTTCTTTTATTCATTCTGACCTAATTCTCTGGTTTTTAAATTCAGAACGCTGAGAGCCCCCTCCTGCTGCCAGAGCTCGTTCCCTTTGATCAAAGCTCCTCCTCGTCTCCTCCTCGTCTCCTCATTCCTCTTCACGCGTTCTTTTTTTTGTGCCTTTTTTGTTGAAAGTATTTTTCTTTTCTTTACGACTTTGTGTCGAGTCGTTATTATAAACATGAATAATGTTCATAGGGTTTTTATTCTGCAGCCGTCTGTGGAGTATTATATTTAACATGGATATGAAACAAACTGTTCTGAGGAAATAAAGCTGTTGAATAAAATCACGTTTCCCTCATTTCTCTTCGTGTCATTTCACTTCACTTGGAATCATTACATTTAGCTGAGGCTTTTATCCAGAGAGACTTACAGTAAGTGCATTCGACCAACAAGATACAACCTTTTATAAAACAGAATCATATAAGTTCATCAGGTTTCATAGAGCCAAACATTTCAAGTGCTGCTCAACTGGCTTTAGATCAGCCAGCCCTTTATTAGTATATAAGTGCTTTGTTAGTAATTCTATCTCTGGAAGTGGAGTCCAAAGAGATGAGTTTTCAGTCTGAAGAAGATGTGTAAGCTTTCTGCTGTCCTGATTTCAATGGGGAGCTCATTCCACCATTTTGGAGCCAGGATAGCAAACCCACGTGTTTCTGCTGATGGGAACTTGGGTCCCCCTCGCAGTGCGGGTGCAGCGAGCTGTTTGGCTGATGCAGAGCGGAGTGCACGTGCTGGGGTGTACGGTTTAACCATGTCCTGGATGTAGGAAGGGCCAGATCCATTCACAGCATGGTACGCAAGTACCAGTGTCTTGAAGTGGATTCTAGCAGTTACTGGAAGCCAGCGAAGGGAGCGGAGGAGCGGCGTGGTGTGGGAACATTTAGGAAGGTTGAAGACCAGACGAGCCGCTGCATTCTGGATGAGCTGCAGAGGTCGGATGGCACATGCAGGTAGACCGGCCAGGAGGGAGTTGCAGTAGTCTAGGCGTGAGATGACGAGAGCCTGGACCAGAACCTGCGTCTCTTTCTGGGTCAGCTGGGGACGTGTCCTCCTGATGTTGTAAAGAGTGTATCTGCAGCAGCGGGTTGTAGCAGAGATGTTTGCAGTGAAGGACAGTTTGTTATCTCGGGTCAAACCCAGATTCCTTGCAGTCTGAGTCGGGGAAACAACAGAGGGGCCGATGTTGATTGTTAGGTCAAGAGTGGGACAATCTTTTCCCGGAAGGAAAAGCAGTTCAGTCTTGTCAAGGTTGAGTTTGAGGTGATGAGCAGACATCCACTGAGAGATGTCTGCTAGACAAGCAGAGATAGCCTGGGTCTCTGAGCGGGGAGAGGACAGAATTAGTTGGGTGTCGTCAGCGTAACAGTGGTATGAAAAACCATGCGGGCTAATGACTGATCCGAGCGAGTTTGTGTACAAGGAGAAGAGGAGGGGACCAAGAACAGAGCCCTGAGGGACCCCTGTAGTTAATTGACAAGGGTCGGAATAATCGACAGTTTTCAACTGAAATATGGTCATTTACTTCATTTGCACTTCTTTTACTCAAGAACAACATCTGAGTACTTCTACTTTTATTTAAGATCAGAGTACTTCTACTTTTATTCAACATCTGAGTACTTCTACTTTTATTTAAGATCTGAGTACTTCTACTTTTATTCAACATCTGAGTACTTCTACTTTTATTTAAGATCTGAGTACTTCTACTTTTACTCAAGAACAAGGTCTGAGTACTTTTAGTTTTACTCAAGTACAAGATCTGATATAAAATGCAGACATCACTTTAATATGTACTACCTGGCAGAGATGTATTGATCTTGCAGTTGGTGTGATGTTTTGGGTTTCTAAGCTGCTGTAACTACATATGTTCCATCTTTGACCACAGGATGGCGTACAAACGCAGAGAGGAGACATCTATCTGTGTCTCTTTACCCTTGATACTTGAATAAGCTTTGAGAAAAACATCCCAGCTCTCCAGAGGGTCTGCTTTCTCCTGTTGCAGCTCATCCCTTACACAGACCCTCAGATTGACTGAAGGAGAAATATGAAGGTTTATTTAAAGCTGGTTATGTGAATAAGTTATGGGGTTTTCTCTTACCAACTAGGGTCTGTTAGAAAGCGTTTTAATTGACTGAATGTATTTAAAAAGTGGACTCATTGACACATGAATACTGCTCTGTCACATCTGTTTACATATAAGTACAAGAGAAGAGAAGCATAGATTCCAACTGAGCTTTTTGAATTAGCTGAGGGCCGATGCAATGCTTATTTAATATAGACTATATGACTAAATGCTGTGAAGTGATCATATCCTTAAGCTGATATGAGGTTACAGATATCAGGATTTACCATATATTAATGTTAGGTGTCTTGAACTTTTTATATTTGTATCTTTGTTGTGTTTTATTTGCTATTTTTGAGATGTTTATATTGCATAATTGTTTATTTTCCACTCTTTTGTATTTCTAATTATGTGGAATACTTAGTTTGACAAGCTGCTGCAATGAAACATGTCCCTCTGTGGGATTAAAGAGCCTTATCCCCTAAACAGCTACCTGGTTATCGGTAACTTTATTAAAAAACAGTTATTAAATTATCTTTTTACCGATGAATTCTGACATGAAACTGTGAAATCAGAATGACAGTTTAAATAAATAACTGATTCCCACAAGACAACAAATTCTGACTTTAAAATCTGACCTTATTCTAAAATCTAACTTTTGCATTGAAATCATTGCCAGGTATTGCGTGATGTTGCCCGGATGTTACCCACTGAGAAGGAGTGGGCGGGTCAGCTGTCAAACCTTAGCCCCGCCCATCGTGCGTCTGACGTCATCGCCCGACGTCAAACGGACGGGACTGTTTGTTCTGGATTTGGGGCGAGGAAGGTCTGCTGACTGACAGCAACATAAAGAAGGTAAAGCAGCATTTAAAGACCCCCTCGCGACCACCGTAAGGTGTTTAAACAGCGCGAGGACCTGGGGGAACCCCACAAAACCCTCTGTCGGCAGCGGATTTCCCGCGCTGTCAGTGTGCGCCTCGCTGTCCTCGCGGGCCTTCAGCCGGCTCTGTGTTTTACTCTTTAACGTTCAAAGCGAGGCTTGTTGTTGTTGTTGTTGTGTTGTATTGTGTGTCGAGTCCTCCTAACTGTCAATACTAGCGGTTAGGAGGTCGTTCTCATGGCAACGGTGCTGTCAGGAGTAGAGCTAGCAGAGTATCATGCTAACAGGCTAACGGGCTAGCTGCTGTTTGTTTGTAGCAAAAGCTCCAAAGGAAGGAAGTGCGCCACATGCTGAAGGTGATTCTGAGTGGCGGTCAAACGGCGGTACTGCAGCCTCCTCTCCCATTCACTTAGATGAGATAAACAAGATGAACAGTGAATATGTAGATATGAATAAAGAAGGACATACATCTATAGATACACAATATAAACACAAAGATCGTCATATAAAGGGATTCTGAAATATATCAGGACATTGGAAACACATTTCTGCTCAATAATAAATAGGTTTCTTTTTAAATGTTACACACAATTTATCCTGCAAACACACTGCAAAGATTTAGACAACAACATCTTCATATAATATAAGATATAATTTATTAATCCCAAAGCGGCACATGCTTTCGATGCAGCAGCATGTAAAACAATCTTTAGAAAGAGACTCCTAATTTTGAACATTTTTACTAAGAAGCATTTGAGGATGAAACCCTCTTTATTTCTCATACACACATGTTCACACACACACACACATGTTCATACACACATGGTCACACACACAGTGACATTGGGTTTGTAGGTCTGTCCCTACACACTGAAACACTGCCGGACTCACAGTAGCACTGTTAAAAACATTATGAATATAGAGGCAATTAATTGTGTTATTTACAAACATGAAACATACACACACACACACACACACACACACACACACACACACACACACACACACAGACAAACGCACACTCACACACACAAACATGAAACTGCATTTTCATGTATTACCTAATATGTCTACCCCTTATATAAAATATAATACAATGTAGTTATCCATATATACGCATTGTCCGAAGTGTTTTTGTTTTTTAGCTTTAAGGTTATTTGTATATTTAAATTTTGTGTAAATACTTGTCTTTAGCATTCTTTTTTATGCTGAATTGTTTCTTTAAAATACTTATTTTTATTACCCTTATATATTTCTTTTTTTTACCTACTTTGCAGCTTATTCTTTCAGATTGTTAAAGTTCGTAGCAGCAAACACCAAAGCTAATTATGTGTACCTGTAAACGTACCTGGCTATAAACCTGATATGATGTTCATAATATAATACATCAGACTTTACTTTAGTTAAATAAACTTCCAAACAGGAACTCTTTTATAGCCCTTATTTAGATCATTAGGGTGTACAAGTTTATAAAAAGCTCTAAAACCTGAATCCATTTTCACTCTCCATTAATCTGTCTGACAGAGAGGGGGGTTTAAGAGAACACTCAACTGCGCATGCTCTGTGGGCCCACACACGGGTACTCCTTTATTTATTCAATAACATATATAAATATATGTTATATATGTTCACATCAGTGGTAGATATATAAAGTAATACAACACAATAACAGAAAGTACATAAATCCCAAAAACAAATATAAAGGAAAAGCCCCGTAGGCCGTGACGTACGTTACGTTCCGTCGGCAGCGTAATTTACGCAGGTTACGCAGGCAGGATCTCATGTAAAGAGCGGCGTGCGTAACTTACGTGATATTCTGAGAGGAGGTTTACGACGTGCGGATCTGTCAGCGGACATGGCGGCGTGCTGAGGGAAGGTTAGAGAAACTCACTTATTGCTCTTTAAATAATGACTCACTGTAGTTCGTGTTAAATAACGATTTCTGTGACACGTAGCTCATGTTTCTGTCTATACATAACGCTACCAGTGGTTATGGAATAGCAGCAACATGGCTGCTCATGTAGTTTAATAATCGATGTTCATTTAAAGTCCATGTGTTGCTGATTGTATTATTGTTAGCTTAGCATTGCTTCATAGGGCATCGTGCTGACAGACTCTATAGAAGTTGGGTTGTAGGGACACATGTGGATGTCTTTAGGTCCACAGTGAGAATCATCTTATACAGGTCTTTAATGTATTTAAACCTTAGTGTCCTTCAGGATAGCAATACAGTACAAGTCCATAAGTTATAGTGCAGTCAAAATGCTCCCTGTCAGTGTTTAACTATTACATTATGATTATGTATTTGGATCAATATTACTACAGATAACCTGCTCTGACTGACTTAACACACAAACAAGGGTTTTATGGAAAACAAGGATTATTGTTAGCACAGCATTACATCATCCGGTATCTTGTTGAGCTATTATTATTCATAATAATAACACATGGGATTTGTATAGCGCTTTTCCAAACGCTCCAAGACACTTTGCATCAAATCAGAACAGAAACAAGACAAAGGTGATTGCATTCTGAAAGAGGTTGGATGTAACGGGTGCTCCTGGGTTTAACACCTGACTCCAGGTAGCATTAGGGTGCATTATAGTGCCGTCAACATGCTCCCTGTCAGTGCTTAACTTTTATATTATGTTTGGGAGGGATGCTCCGATCGGGTGTTTTGGGGCCGACACCGACCATCGGGTGGGGGGGGGGGGGGGGCTCTGGGAGTCTTTAAAGTGGGGGTCTTTAAAGCTTAAACCTCAGTTAATGCTCATTTTTATATTGCTTCAATTTAAAATCGTAACGGATCGAAAATGTCAGATATATTTTTCAATAAATGATGTGTTTCCACAAACAACAAACAGCAATCAACAAACAAACAAACAACAACAAACAACAACATTACTACATTCAAATGAAGTATATTATTCAAGTTTACGTTAACTTTGGATAATAACACGGGAGAAATTAGCGGAAGCGCTCTCTCCCCCCCTTTCTCTCCCTTTCTCTCTCTCTCTCTCCCTCTCTCTCTCCCCGCCTCTCTCTCTCCCCCTCTCTCTCTCGCTCTCTCTCTCTCCCCCTCTCTCCCTTTCTCTCCCTCTCTCTCTCTCCCCATCTCCCTCTCCCCGCCTCTCTATCTCCCTCTCTCTCTCCCCCTCTCACTCCCCCCTCTCTCTCTCCCCCTCTCTCTCTCTCCCTCTCTGTCTCCCCCTCTCGCTCCCCCTCTCCCCGCCTCTCTCGCTCTCCCTCTCTCTCTCCCCCCCTCTCGCTCTGCCTCTCTCTCTCTCCCCCTCGCCCTCTGCCCGCCTCTCTCTCTCCCTCTCTCGCAGTTTTTTTATGATATAGCCAAATAAACGTTAATTGTAAATGTTGTCGAACTAAAGCTGCTGAAAGTATGAACATCGGATCTGGTGTTTAAAGTAGAGTCGAGTGTAGGGTCGCTTGTACGCACATTTTTCCGAGGCGTATAAATGTTAAAACATTTCCAATCATTGAAAAATCAATAAATACCGTGACATGAGTTCAGCCAGACAACTCACGTGTTTCTTTATATGTTTATTAGAGCAGCATATCGTTTGAGTTTGGCATCTAGGCTCGGGCCTCATCACTCGACAGCAGCGTATCCCCCGGGGGGCGTCTTGCCGTCGTTTGACGCCCTGAGCTCGAGCCGAGGGCACAAATATGAATAATTCCAGAGAATATCGAGAGTTTTTATCGCTTGAAATGATAAAAAGGAAACAGGACAAGGACATCCCTCTGTTGGAGGGGCAAAGGAGTCTGGTGGGATTATTTTCGGAGTATTGAAGATCGTTTCCCCGACATCGGCGGTGCCTGCTACGGGACAACACAGAACGTGCACGATTTGGACGCGATGAGCCGTGCTAGTTGAGCACGCGCGTGAGCTGCGAGCACCGGAGCACCGAAGCTGAGGCTCCGTGGTAAACTGTGGTAAACTGAAGAGCCGTTTGGGAGCCGAAGCAGCCGGCGCTTTAAGAGAGCCGAGCCAAATGATCCGGCTCACTAACGTAAAGAGACGGTATCTATAAGGGACGGCTCAAGCCAAAATTCAAGCAACCCCCGCTCTCGGGGTGGATGCCCTCTCAGCCCTGGTCTGGCGGAAACACCGAGGCGAGCCATCGGGGCAGCTTTAATACGTAAGGGCATCATGCCACGCTGAAATTCAGAGATCCTCTTTGTTTGCTCACAGGACCTTTGAGCAGCCAGCGCTCAGGTCAGAGTTCAGAGGATCCATTACAGCAGGAAGCATGCAGCCAGCTCCTCCTAAAGCTCTCCTATCATGCAGAACTCACTCTCTGATGTCTCTTCTACATCACCATGTGTCCCCGGTGTGTCCCCGGTGTGTGTCCCCGGTGTGTGTGTCCCCGGTGTGTCCCCGGTGTGTCCCCTGTGTGTCCCGGTGTGTCAGGAGACTCTCAAAGTGTCAGGAAATAAACCCCTCTCTCTTCTCCTCCGTACCCACATCTCTAAAAACGGGGCAACAACTGAGCTGATCCAGATTCGCTGCGTCATGACGACATTACTCAAATGTGGGCGGGCTTTACCCCCACGGGCCAATCAGAAACGTTGCTGTCAGAAACAATGAGACGTGTTCTGGAAGTAATATGGTCTGTGTTTACATTAGCATGCTAACACTCAGAGCTAACCTGTACTGGAGAGAGTGTGTGTGAAGAAGCAGGAAATCAAAAGGAAGTCACCTTGTGGTAAACCGGAGAGAGAGAGAGAGTTTGAGCTCCTTCCTGTTTCAGAGAGAATCCTTGATGTGTTTTTTTTGTTTTTCTTTCAAAGCCTAGAATCACCTCTTTAGTAACAGCTGGAAGAGAGGGGGATGAGGCTACAATGATCTGTTTGGTATTTTTAGCAAAACACTTCAGAGACATGTTTTTATATATTTTTTATATATCTCAAAAATAATTTCCCTTTAGCGCAATACCGCTTCAGTCGCGCCACTGATGTGACAGACAAGAATAGTCAATTCTAATGTGTAACACTTAATGTGGAGAAAGAGATGTCCTGTATGGGTTGATTGTGCGTTGATCTGTTGGTAATGCCTCGGGGTTCTGGTGGGCATGTAAACAAATGCATAATGCTGCGCTATACTTTGTGGTCTCACCCAGTTGCATAGCGACACTTATTGTTTAGGTGTCTTTTAATAAGCAGGTAGTCATATCATTAGCTAGAACTAGCTGGATCTGATCGATATGGACATAAACGCGAGTGAAGTCTAATCTGACGGGAGAGAGAGAGATCAGCTGCTGCTGACGAGTAGGGTTGGGTACCGAGAACGTACAGTACGTTCCAACATTTCGATTCCAACGGCATCATTTGGAAATGTGAATTTCGGTTCCGCTTTTCGATGCTTCTCGCAGCTCTCCGTAGCCTACTGTATGACTGCGGCGGGGCGGGAAATATAGTGTTGTACCTACACTTCCTACAGCGTAACCTGAGACCAGGGCCGGCCCGTCGCACTGGCGTTAGAGTTGTTCGCCTAGGGCGCCAGATCTGTGGAGGCGCTGCGCTGACAGCTCTGGGAGGGAAAAAAATGTTTTGACCGTTGGGGCTAATCCTATTTTCGGCCTTGATGGAACAACATTCATAATTAAGTAAATGTAACACCCTTTTCATCCCGGTTACACTTTTCATTTGCCCTGTACGATGGGCGCTGGAAGTGATGAAAGTGGGGCATGTTGGCTTATCTGGCGCCCGCAGCTCACAGCCAAAGTGGGAGCGAGCGAGGGAGAGAGAGAGGGTGCACAGGTACCAGCGCTGTTGTTATTAGCATCTGGTGCTAGCTGCTCTAACGGAAGAAGAAGATGTTTCTACAATGATGTGGAGGAGAGCTCTCCTGTCAGACTGATAGGCTGATAGCTACAGCTCAGTGAGGTGAAGGACTCTCTGAGAGGTGGAGGAGAGTCCTCTCCTGTCAGACTGAGAGGCTGATAGCTACAGCTCAGTGAGGTGAAGGACTCTCTGAGAGGTGGAGGAGAGTCCTCTCCTGTCAGACTCAGAGACTGATAGCTACAGCTCAGTGAGGTGAAGGACTCTCTGAGAGATGGAGGAGAGTCCTCTCCTGTCAGACTGAGAGGCTGATAGCTACAGCTCAGTGAGGTGAAGGACTCTCTGAGAGGTGGAGGAGAGTCCTCTCCAGTCAGACTGAGAGGCTGATAGCTACAGCTCAGTGAGGTGAAGGACTCTCTGAGAGGTGGAGGAGAGTCCTCTCCTGTCAGACTCAGAGACTGATAGCTACAGCTCAGTGAGGTGAAGGACTCTCTGAGAGGTGGAGGAGAGTCCTCTCCTGTCAGACTGAGAGGCTGATAGCTACAGCTCAGTGAGGTGAAGGACTCTGAGAGGTGGAGGAGAGTCCTCTCCTGTCAGACTCAGAGACTGATAGCTACAGCTCAGTGAGGTGAAGGACTCTCTGAGAGATGGAGGAGAGTCCTCTCCTGTCAGACTGAGAGGCTGATAGCTACAGCTCAGTGAGGTGAAGGACTCTCTGAGAGGTGGAGGAGAGTCCTCTCCAGTCAGACTGAGAGGCTGATAGCTACAGCTCATTGAGGTGAAGGACTCTCTGAGAGGTGGAGGAGAGTCCTCTCCTGTCAGACTCAGAGACTGATAGCTACAGCTCAGTGAGGTGAAGGACTCTCTGAGAGGTGGAGGAGAGTCCTCTCCTGTCAGACTGAGAGGCTGATAGCTACAGCTCAGTGAGGTGAAGGACTCTCTGAGAGGTGGAGGAGAGTCCTCTCCTGTCAGACTGAGAGGCTGATAGCTACAGCTCAGTGAGGTGAAGGACTCTCTGAGAGGTGGAGGAGAGTCCTCTCCTGTCAGACTGAGAGGCTGATGGCTACAGCTCAGTGAGGTGAAGGACTCTCTGAGAGGTGGAGGAGAGTCCTCTCCTGTCAGACTGAGAGGCTGATAACTACAGCTCAGTGAGGTGAAGGACTCTGAGAGGTGGAGGAGAGTCCTCTCCTGTCAGACTGAGAGGCTGATCGCTACAGCTCAGTGAGGTGAAGGACTCTCTGAGAGGTGGAGGAGAGTCCTCTCCTGTCAGACTGAGAGGCTGATAGCTACAGCTCAGTGAGGTGAAGGACTCTCTGAGAGGTGGAGGAGAGTCCTCTCCAGTCAGACTGAGAGGCTGATAGCTACAGCTCAGTGAGGTGAAGGACTCTCTGAGAGGTGGAGGAGAGTCCTCTCCTGTCAGACTGAGAGGCTGATAACTACAGCTCAATGAGGTGAAGGACTCTGAGAGGTGGAGGAGAGTGTTCTCCTGTCAGACTGAGAGGCTGATAGCTACAGCTCAGTGAGGTGAAGGACTCTCTGAGAGGTGGAGGAGAGTCCTCTCCTGTCAGACTGAGAGGCTGATAGCTACAGCTCAGTGAGGTGAAGGACTCTCTGAGAGGTGGAGGAGAGTCCTCTCCTGTCAGACTGAGAGGCTGATAACTACAGCTCAGTGAGGTGAAGGACTCTCTGAGATTATAACGGTATTTATGCAAAAGAGCTAACGGTTCTTCTGGCGTGGAAACGTTACTCGTGGATGGGGCTACAGAGCCTCTAGAAAGACAGTCGAACCCGGTGCATTCCTCCGTCTGGATGTGGAGCACTTTTGTCAACGAGCAATGTCCACATCGAGACGGGTAAAGTTTAACCACACCTCGGAGCGCGTTCTGGTGTGTGAGCTGCTGTGGTGAAGGATAACCATTTATCGTGCAAACTTTGCGTACAGCACAACAACATAATAACGAAAGCACTGTTTGAAAATGACCTGAAACTGCAGAGTGCACATTTAAATACTTCCCCTGGGGACTCCTTTCACTGTTGCACCGCTCGAGAGCCCTTCAACGCTTTTTCCACGGTGTTGCGGTATATAGTGCTGAATCTTTCTAGAAACAGCCCTGTAGGAATGAAGCTTTCCATTAGACAGTGATATTGATCAGGTGTGCCTCTCTTCCCTCAGGTGTGACCCCCCACTGTGTCGAGGTCTCCTTGCCCCCCCCCCACAGCTCTCCGCCACATCAGCTGAGATATGATCACACATCTGGGTTAATAGAAGCTGCACAGCAACAAACATGTGAGTCTCCAAAGATTAAATGCATCTTAAATCCTCGCTTTTTCTGTTTTCTTGATTGATTATATTGTCTTTTTTATACTTCTGTTTTGTGTTTTACTAAGTACATGTTTTTCAAAATAAAAGCTTCATAGAGTTACCTATCCGAATGGGAAGCTTAAACACCTCTCTTAGCTCAGGATGTGTCAAGCCACTACTTAAAAATCTCGACCCCTCCATTCTCGCAAATTTTAGGCCCATCTCCCAGCTACCTTTTTTATCTAAAGCCCTGGAGCGAGTAGTCTCTGTCCAGCTGCAGTCGTTCTTAACCACGCATGGCATCCCTTTTAAGAGTTTTTAATGATCTGCTCCTAGCCGCCGACTCAGGTAGCCCAGCTGTCCTGGTGCTGTTAGACCTGACAGCTGCCTTCGACACTGTGGACCATAGCATCCTGTTGTCACGGCTTGAACAGTCCGCAGGCATCACAGGCTCTGCCCTTGCATGGTTCAGGTCCTACCTGACAGACCGTAGCCTCTCAGTGCAGCTAGGTGCCTTCTCCTCTGCTAAAGCCCCTCTTACCTGTGGGGTTCCCCAAGGCTCGATACTCGGCCCCATCCTCTTTTTCCTGTACATACTGCCCCTAGGTTCAATTCTCAAAAAACACAACATCCCCTTCCTCTGCTACGCCGACGATGTACAGATCTATCTGCCTCTCAAAGCAAATTTCACTACTAGGGATGGGTATCGTTCGGATTGTATCGGTACCGGTACTGCTTATTGGTATCGTTATTTTTCGATACTCTTATCGATACTTTTCAATAATTTGGTGCTCAAAATGATAGACATGAATACAAGATGTGAAGATTAAACAGTCATTTTATTGTCATTTTCTTGCAGAAATAACTGTATAACTTATACATTAGCTTCTCAGAAGCAGACACAAATAAATAAAATAACTTAAAGGGGCGTGGCTCGCCCTGTCATGCTCTTTGGGGTTTTCCCTCAGACAGAGGATGATTTTTTTTAAACATTTTTTAACATTTGTAAATCAGTTACATCTTCATCCAGACATTTCAAACTGTCAGCCAGCTCGACAAGAGATCCTTAAAACATTGTCCTTCAGTGACATCATGCAAAACTGTGATATGAAGACATTGGTCAAAAGGCTAAGATGGCAAAAAGATAAAGGCGAGTACGTATATTATTCTGGATTGTACTTTTAAATCATCACAAAATAAATGATGTGCTGAACTGAAACACGTCAACATGTGTCTGAAGGTTTAAACATAGAACAACGTATTTGAGATTAAAATATGTCAATTCCTAGAAAACGACCAACACTTGCTGAACCATACATTGAAACGTTGACCTTTAACAACATTTAAATGCAGTTTTCCAATTCACAATGACATACATGTTTAACTGGTTTATAAAGCATTCAATTAAAGGCCAAGTTATTATAGGTATAGGAGCTCACATTAATACACTATCAGTGTTAATAAACTAAAAAAAGACAAGGCGATGCGCCTGCAAGACTGCACTCAGGTAAACAAAACATATTACCCGTGCGCAGCAGCTAAGCTGCCTGCGAGCCTTCGCTCAGGTCACATTTACACACGGCGCGGCTGAAGCCCGCTAGCACTATTAGCACTAGCAGTATCCCTAGCAGCCACATTGTTTAGGCTGTCAAATACGCTGCACCGTTTTAGATTCAATGAGTGTCTCGTTTGCAAATGCTTCATTAAGTTGCTTGTGTTACCCCCTTTACAAGAAACTCATTGAGTACATGGATTGCACCTTGCGCTATCGCCACTACATTTTTTAAAGTGCACCCAGACCTTCGATCGCTTTGCTCTGTCCGCCATGCCTGCGGGAGTCTCTCAACAATAATAAGAGCGCTGTTGAGAGGAAGTAGACGTAACACATATACCGATAGCAGCACCGTTTGTCCAGCGGCTTGACGGTATACCGATACCGTCCAATCAGGTACCGGTATTGACTTACTACCGGTCTCGATACCCATCCTTACTGACTACAGCAGTTGATGGACTGCTTAACAGAGATCAAATCCTAGCTGAGACAAAATGTCCTCAACCTCAACGAGAGCAAGACTGAGGTCCCAAGGTGGATAGAACGGCATACGCAACGCTCTGGGGGGTCCAACGGCTCCGTGTGTAGGACCTATACGATCATTTTCTGATAATGATGATGCAATAGCCCCGCCTCTCCCCACCTCTGCTACTCACCCCCGCGTCAAAGTAAACTGAATCACACTGAATTCAGATTATTTATCTTTCTCTCGATATGGACATAAACGCGAGTCTAATCTGACAGGACGGAGACACGCAGCTCACCTGCAGCTCCTCCCGCTGTGATGCAGCGGTGAACGGAGCAAAACACACACTTCAAGTCAGATCATCGCCCTTAGCTATTTTAATTACCTCTCAAACTAAACTAGTTATTAATATGTTTGTTTTTACTGTCGGGTCAGTCATTACTGGATCAGCTGCTGCATGAGACAGACACTGACGCTGTCAGAAGAGAGGGAGGAAACAGAGAGACTCCGTGTATTATTTTATTATATTATATAGATTCATTATTCATTTGTTTTAAAGCTCAATAAATAACAAATAAGACCTTTGACCGGCACTTTTATAATATTGTCTGGAAGATTTAAACTTTAATACACGTTGACTGCTGAAAAACTCTGCCCGGTTCCCTCTGCCCCCACCGTGGAGAATAAACAGAAGGGTAACCATGACAACCATGCTTCTTCGCTGCTTTTGTTGAGGAAGTTAAAGCGCCACCTACAGGCTCCTGCATATGTACTGCAGCTTCTCCAGCGGTTGGAGCTAAACGGAGCTGTCTCGTGTGGACAGACTCTATCCGGTGAACATTGCGTGTGGACGGAAGCTTATTTGGGATTGCGTTTGCGTTTGACCTTTATCGTCCTCGTGTGGCCGGGGCCTTAAAGACCTAGAAAGGGTTATTAACGCCTTTGTTACCTCGAGGTTGGATTACTGCAACGCTCTGTACGTGGGTACGGACCAGGCGTCAATTAAACGCCTGCAGCTAGTGCAGAACGCAGCTGCACGTCTTCTCACTGGCCACAAAAAGCGTGACCACATCACCCCAACTCTGGCCTCACTGCACTGGCTTCCAGTTCGGTTCAGAACTGATTTGAAAATCCTTTCATTTGTTTTTAAAGCCCTAAATGGGCTGGCTCCTCCTATGTAGCTGAACTCCTCCAGCGCTACACCCCAGCCAGAGGCCCAGAGCCTTAAGGTCTGCTGACCAGCTGCTGCTGGTAGTGCCCAAGACCAGGCTCAAAACCTGAGGGCACCGAGCCTTCAGCTGGCCCCAGGCTCTGGAACACTCTGCCCCTCCATGTGAGGTCGGCCCAGACCCGAGGGGTTTTTAAATCTACGCTAAAGACTCACTTCTTCTCCCTGGCCTTCTAGTCAGAGCGGAGCACGACTCCTGACTTTCACCTGTGTTTGTATATCTGTTGTAAATGATTGTCTTTTGTTGTGATTGTAGTAATGTGTTTTTATTACATGTACAGCACTTTGGCTCCACCAAAAATCACTTTTAAATGTGCTTTATAAATAAAACTTCATTTGATTTAAGAAGTGACACGTTTTTCAAAATAAAAGCTTCATAGAGTTACTTTATCCCAGGGGTCGGCAACCCCTGGCCCGCAGCACCGTAACCAGCGGCACACCAGGAATAAGTGGAATAAGTTTGCAAAATATTTAAATTGTATTTTCGGATCCTGAACGAGACCGCCGCCAGAGCGCTTCTCCCCGTTACCGCCAGAAGGAAACCATGCACGCAACGCAGCCCCACTCTCTTTACTCCATGCGACTGTCTGCCGCTTTCCTCCGTGGTGCAGTGCTGATCGTTTCATCACAGAGGAAAGCACTTCACTAATTTCAGTACCCATAAGGAGCTGTACAAATACCGCAGTTTTTGCGTGGCTGTGTATTTAGTTGAAAGCCCAGTGGCGATCTGCTCATCTCTCATCGAAATAATATGCTACAAAGGGGCGGACTGGCCATCTGTGTGTTGAACTTTCCTGTCGGCTCCCAGACCGTAGTCGAGGAGGGCAGAAGCAACAAGCTTCAGGTTCAATAACCCACTTTAGCTTCAATGACTGGAGAGAGGCGAGCTCTTCTTGGGAGGCCGTTGAGTTTATTTAGCTGTTCTTCTGTTTCACAAAATACATCACAGACCTCTGTTTTTCTGCTTTCCCGTTTCACTTCCAGAAACATACACACGCTCCCTCACTCTCGCTCTACCATCCACACACACCACACCCCTCTCTCTCTCTCTCTCTTAAAGGGACAGCGATCTCATCTCACTCTGCATGACCCTAATATCATAACATGTGTGTTCTGGAGAATCACAGGACGGACGATCGTCCTTATTATTATGCCGTTTAAACCAATTATTTAAATGTGTTGCGCTTGAGTTACTTTATCCTCAAAGGAAGCTCAGCTAAAAGCATGTTTTTCAAAATAAAAACAATATTATTTTTAATGGTAAATATTTTTCATCTTCTCTTGAACGTATTTCCTCATGTTGATGATGTTTCTGATGACCCCTGACCCCCTGCTGTGTTCCTGCAGAGAGTCCAGTGTGTCCTGTAATGGCCTGAGGGGCCGCCCCCCCTCCCTGCTCAAAGCCCCGTCACTGAACCCCTCCCCCGCCATGGGAGACGGTCTGGAGGCCGGCAGCAGCCTCAACCCCCCCTCCGCCCCCCCGCCCCTCGCCTTCAACGCCCCCCCCCCAGAAATGTGGAACCCCTCCAGACCCAAGAGACAGACCAACCAGCTGCAGGTGAAACATCCACTCTTGTTCTGAAGGATTGAGATAGAGATGAGGCTACGCTACTGTTATTAGCTTGCTTTTAAAAATAAAAGTTTAATAGAGTTACTTAAACCTAACAGAAGCTTAAGAAGGGACATGTTTTCAAAATAAAAGCCCCATAGACTAACTGTATCCTTAGAGGCTTGTTTTTCAAAATAAGAGTTTCAGAGTTACTGCTAATTAACGGGAAGCTGAAGAAGAGACATCTTTTTCAAAATAAAAGCCCCATAGAGTTACTGTATCCTTAGAGCAGTGTTTCTCAAACTTTTTCATACCAAGGACCACTTAACCAATACAAATATTATATATATAAAAAATATATTCCTGCGAGAGTGCGGAAAACTTCAAATCTGAAATGTTACCAATATACTCACGGACCACTAGGGGGTGCTCACGGACCACCAATGGTCCCGGACCACACTTTAAGAAGCACTGCCTTAGAGGCTTGTTTTTCAAAATAAAAGTTTCATAGAGATACCGTATCCCTAGAGGCTGGTTTAAAAAAATAAAAGCCCCATAGAGATACTGTATCCTTGGAGGTTTGCTTTTCAAATGAAAAGTGACTGTATCCTAACTGGACGCTTACGGACGGACAAGTTTTTCAAAATAAAAGCCCCAAAGAGTTGCTGTATTTCTAGAGGCTTGTTTTTCAAAATAAAAGCCCCATGATGTTATTGTATCTGTTGAGGCTTGTTTTTCAAAATAAAAGTTTCATAGAGTTGCTGTATCCTAACGGGAAGCTTAAGAAGGCTCATGTTTTTCAAAATAAAAGCCCCATACAGTTGCTTTTGGCCCTGACTATATACTAACTGTATCATTACAGTGTACTCAGGAACGGTCACATGGAGTATCTATATACTTACGGCAAGCTCCGGGTCGAAGTATATAAATAAAAGCGCAGGAAAGAAACTATGTTTTTAGGGTCTCAAGTTATGGTTTATTTTTCAAAATAAAAGCCCCACAGAGTTACTTTATCCTCAAAGGAAGCTCAGCTAGAAGCATCTTTTTCAAAATAAAAGCCCCACAGAGTTACTTTATCCTCAAAGGAAGCTCAGCTAGAAGCATCTTTTTCAAAATAAAAGCCCCACAGAGTCACTATATTGTCATAATTTCATACGATCACCTGAACAGCCCTACTTGTGCTTGTAATTAAATGTTTGTGTGATTTTGGTCTTTTCCAGTTCCTGCTTAAAGAGGTGTTTAAGATGTTGTCGAAACATCACTTTGCGTGGCCCTTCCAGGCTCCTGTAGATGCCATCAAGCTGGGCTTACCTGTGAGTCACACCTCTCGCATGAACACCTCACACACATATATCTTTATTTATTCTACAGTCTCGACTGCTTTTAAATGCCTTTGTCTGAATGTCTTTCATTTTTGTAAAGCAGCTTGCCTTACAGAAAAACATGCATTTCTTTCCCCCTCTCAGCTGGAGAGGTTGTTGTTCTGTAGATCTTACAACCAAGAGGAGACACTTCCTTCAGCCTCTGCAATCTGTCGCTAATGTTTATTGATTAGCATCTCCTTAAGTGCCTTCTATCTACTCGTAGCCTTTTCCTCAGTCTCCTTCTCACACACTTCCCTTCTCCTTCAGGACTACTACAAGATCATCAAGATCCCGATGGACATGGGCACCATAAAGAAGCGCCTGGACAGCCACTTCTACTGGAACGCTCAGGAGTGCATTCAGGACTTCAACACCATGTTCACCAACTGCTACATCTACAACAAGGTTAGCATCACATCTGGTATCCTCATGTATGAAGTCAACACAAAGAGTCTCAGTCATCTGACCCTAAAGGTGTGTGTGTGTGTGTGTGTGTGTGTGTGTGTGTGTGTGTGTGTGTGTGTGTGTGTGTGTGTGTGTGTGTGTGTGTGTGTGTGTGTGTGTGTGTGTGTGTGTGTGTGTGTGTGTGTGTGTGTGTGTGTGTGTGTGTGTGTGTGTGTGTGTGTGTGTGTGTGTGTGTGTGTGTGTGTAGCCTGGCGATGACATCGTCCTGATGGCGGAGGCTCTGGAGAAAGTTTTTCTGCACAAGATCACAGAGATGCCGCAGGAGGAGAAGGAGATCGCCGTGGTTACGAAGGGTCGTCGGGGGGGCCGCCGGGAGCCAGGTGAGAGTTTCACTTTACAGGATGTACAGGTGATCTGTCAAATGATTGCTCACAGCACATGTTCAACGCTTCTGTCCAGAGAGACTCGTCTCAAACCGCCTTTCTCTTTCACTGCTGTGGGAAAGGGTTCGTTTTGTCACTTTTATATTAAAGTCAGTGTTTGTATGCTTTTAGTTTGAAATCTTGAGGCATGAGAGAAAAACAATTATTTTTGTTTTCCAACAGAGTAAAGGGAGTTGGTCGTGTTCAGAGTAGTGTTGCACGGTGTACCGATACTTGAAAGGTACCGCGATACCCTGCCGTTAAAAACGTTACGATTCCTCCGTTTCATTAGTATCGGTACTTTAAGAATGACGGGGGAAAGTACTCCGGGGGGAAAGCACCGTTTTAATAAGAGCCGTGCAGTGCAGCGCTCTGCTTCCACTCCCTGCACTGCCTGCAGTCCCTCCCCTCTCCAGCACGCTCTAAGTCCCTCCCCTCTCAAGCACGCTCTAAGCCCCTCCCCTCTCAAGCACGCTCTAAGCCCCTCCCCTCTCCAGCACGCTCTAAGTCCCTCCCCTCTCAAGCACGCTCTAAGCCCCTCCCCTCTCAAGCACGCTCTAAGCCCCTCCCCTCTCAAGCACGCTCTAAGCCCCTCCCCTCTCAAGCACGCTCTAAGTCCCTCTCCTCTCAAGCACGCTCTAAGCCCCTCCCCTCTCAAGCACGCTCTAAGCCCCTCCCCTCTCCAGCACCCTCTAAGTCCCTCCCCTCTCAAGCACGCTCTAAGCCCCTCCCCTCTCCAGCACGCTCTAAGCCCCTCCCCTCTCAGGCACGCTCTAAGTCCCTCCCCTCTCAAGCACGCTCTAAGCCCCTCCCCTCTCAAGC
Organism: Notothenia rossii; assembly: GCF_949606895.1. Classification (NCBI taxonomy): domain Eukaryota; kingdom Metazoa; phylum Chordata; class Actinopteri; order Perciformes; family Nototheniidae; genus Notothenia; species Notothenia rossii. Next base: position 35,247 of record NW_027640362.1, read on the forward strand.
ACGCTCTAAGCCCCTCCCCTCTCCAGCACTCTCTAAGCCCCGCCCCTCTCCAGCACGCTCTAATTCCCGCCCCTCTCCAGCACGCTCTAAGTCCCTCCCCTCTCCAGCACGCTCTAAGTCCCTCCCCTCTCCAGCACGCTCTAAGTCCCTCCCCTCTCAAGCACGCTCTAAGCCCCTCCCCTCTCAAGCACGCTCTAAGTCCCTCCCCTCTCAAGCACGCTCTAAGCCCCTCCCCTCTCAAGCACGCTCTAAGCCCCTCCCCTCTCAAGCACGCTCTAAGTCCCTCCCCTCTCAAGCATGCTCTAAGTCCCTCTCCTCTCAAGCACGCTCTAAGCCCCTCCCCTCTCAAGCACGCTCTAAGCCCCTCCCCTCTCAAGCACGCTCTAAGCCCCTCCCCTCTCTCGTGCACGCGCTAGCTGCCAGAGCATGTGAGAAAACGAGAAGCGTGGCTGCGAGTGGGAGTGCAACTGCCGCTGCTCCTCGGCTTGTTGACAAAAAAGACGCCAGAAGCTAAATGTGGAAGTATTTGAGCGATGTCTCTGACAGTGAGGGCAAGCCTACGGACACCACGAGGCCTGTCTGTGACACAGGGTTTAGATCCCTGCAAACCAAGGGAGCCTTGGCTAAGCACCCGCCGACCGGCATCCAGAGCTGTTTAAAGAATTTAAAGACAGACAGGTTAGCGAATGTGAGAGATAACATAATTACATCATGCTCAGCCCCTGCCCTCAAATCTAAGTCAAACAAGTGAAATTTATTTTGTGGCAAACGAACGTTTTCGTAGTTTGACGAGGCAATTAATGGCAATGATAACTGTCTAATATCTGTTTAGCTAACTTACCAATGTGGCTAACATCTGCCATGTACATTTTGTCAATAATTATTTATATTACTGTACTATTACATGTTAATAAAATATAAAGTTAACTATCAAAGAAATCACATAAACTCAAGTATAAAGAAGAGACCATGTTGTAAGAAAAGCCTTAAGAGATAAACTATAATTTTATTGATCATGAAAATAATAAAAGAAAAGTATCTTGACTTGGTATCGGTATGGAAACCAAAATGTTGGTATCGTGACAACACTAGTTCAGGGTGTTGTTTGAATGTGGGCTTAATTCAGCTGTTCTGACAGGTTGTTTGTGAGTCACCTGACCTGCTGAACTGGAACACTCAGTTCCTCTGCACCTCTCCTTTAAAGGTCACATGTCATGGCCATTCCCACTGATCATAACTCCATAGTTGAGGTCTTCTCTGTGTTAGAGTTTTACTCCCTACAGAGTGTACTTTGAGGGTTTTGACTCTGCAGACCGTTTACATGCAGAAAAACCTTCATAACACACAAGGGGACGGGTGATAACCAGAAAAGCATGACATGTGACCTTTAACTCCACATGGTGTCTTTTAATAACACCTTCATGGCTCCAGGCGTATGGTCCCATTGTCAAGCACCAGCCCTTCAACAGGTTATTAACAGGAGGGCGGGGCGATGGTGAATAATATCTTGGTACTTATTTAGTGGTGATTGTCACAAAGCAGGTTTCTTCCTACAGACAGACTATTCAGATGCATAGTGCCCCCGCGGCCACTAGGGGGCCCCCAAGCTGAACGTTCGGGTTCAGCCTCAATATATTTGGGGAGAATTCAAATGAGCCGTCTTTATTTGAAGAGAGCCAAGCCCCTTCCTGTGAACGGTGAATCATTATTTACAAATCAAATGTAGGATATAAACTCAACTAAACTGCAATGATAGCAAAGCTGAGGCTTGTGTTTGTGGGGATCAATAAAGTCAGATCAAGGTGGCTTTTATTTTGAAGGCTGTTCTTCATGGCTTTTATTTTGAAGGCTGTTCTTCATGGCTTTTATTTTGAAGGCTGTTCTTCATGGCTTTTATTTTGAAGGCTGTTCTTCATGGCTTTTATTTTGAAGGCTGTTCTTCATGGCTTTTATTTTGAAGGCTGTTCTTCATGGCTTTTATTTTGAAGGCTGTTCTTCATGGCTTTTATTTTGAAGGCTGTTCTTCATGGCTTTTATTTTGAAGGCTGTTCTTCATGGCTTTTATTTTGAAGGCTGTTCTTCATGTCGCTCTTAATCCAAAGGCAGTTTATCTGATTTGTTCAAAGTTGATATTTTTTCTAAAACCGTATTTAACATTTTTCTTCCAGGTGTGATCTCCAAGTCTGACTCGGGCCAGGACTCCTCCTCCCCCTTCTCCACCCCCCACACTCGGGGGGGTTTCTCCTCCTCCCCCACCACGCCTCGAGCAGCGCCCCCCCCTCAGGGCCCCCTCCCCCAGCATCTCCTCCCCCCCCAGCTCCCTCGTGTCCCTCCCACCCCCCCCTCTCACCTGGGCCCCCTCTTCCCCCCCTCTCACCTGGGCCCCCCTTTCCCCTCCTCTCACCTGGGCCCCCCCTTCCCCCCCTCTCACCTGGGAGCCCCCTTCCCCAACTCTCACCTGGGACCCTCCTTCCCCCCCTCTCAACTGGGACCCCCCTTCCCCCACTCTCACCTGGGACCCCCCTCTCACCTGGGACCCCCCGCCTTCCCCCTTTCAGCTGACGCCCCCTCCCAGGGCCTCACCTCCCTGCCCCCCCCAGGCCTGACGCACCCCGGCCTCCCCTCCATGCTGCAGAGCCCCCCCGCCCTCATCAAGGTAAGCAGAGGAAACTATCTGTTAAGGATGATACATGCTTTTATTTTGAAATGTTAGTATACACTAAAATATTATATGGGAATAGAGCAAATGGTTATTTTACATTACAGTTTTTGTCGCTTTTATTTTGAAAGTTAGATCTATGTCACTTTTTAAAATCAGATCTAAGTCACTTTTTAAAATCAGATCTAAGTCACTTTTTAAAATCAGATCTAAGTCACTTTTTAAAATCAGATCTAAGTCACTTTTTAAAATCAGGTCTAAGTCACTTTTTAAAATCAGATCTAAGTCACTTTTTAAAATCAGGTCTATGTCACTTTTTAAAATCAGGTCTCAGTCACTTTTTATTTATTTTTTTAAAGTAAATTCTCAATGACTTTCTTTTGAATGAACATCTTTGTCTCTGTCTGAGATGAGTGTGACTCTTTAAAGCTGCCTCTCCACTAACCCCTCCCCTAAACTCCCCCTCCGTCCAGCAGCAGAGGAAGAGTCAGAAGAGGAAAGCCGACACTACGACTCCCGCCAACGACCAGCTCAGCGAGTCCTCGCCCGCCGACGCCCGGCTGCGGCGCGACAGCATCCGCCCGGCCAAGACACCCAGGAAGGAGGCGTCTCAGCCGGACTCCCAGCTGCACCCGGGCGGGGGGGTGCTGCTGGGGGGGGGCGTCGGGGGGGGCGGGTCTCTGAGCAGGCAGGAGCAGATGAGGTCCTGTAACAGAGTCCTCAAAGAACTGCTCTCTAAGAAACACATCGGATACGCATGGCCCTTCTACAAGCCGGTCGACGCCCGAGCGCTGGGGCTGCACGACTACCACGACATCATCAAGTACCCCATGGACCTGAGCACTGTGAAGGTCAGTACTACAGAGTACTACACACTGTGTGCAAGTACTACAGAGTACTCACATACTGTATGATGAGTCAACCAGTTAAGATCCAGACGTCCGTGACTAAAATCCTTAATCCGGTTAAATATAGTTAAAAAAAACCTAATTTATATCGCAGGGGAAAAAAATATCACAATGTCATTTTTTTTCAATATCGTGCAGCCCTAGTTCACACTGTGCACAAGTACTACAGAGCAGGGTTTCCGCTAGCCGGTAATTACCGTTTTTAGCTGGTAAAATTAATTTAAAAAACGTAAATTCAAAATCTGCCGGTCAAAATGTCCGGTAATAATTAGGGATGCTCCGATCGATTGGCCGCCAATCATTATCGGCCGATGTTCACTCTTAATAGTTTGATCGGTGCTCTCTATAAAGGCCGGTCAGGAGAGCTGGGTCTGATCGATATGGACATAAACGCGAGTGAAGTCAGTGTTTCCCCCAGGATGGAGTCATAGCAGCGGTGCTAAGGTCCACTTTTTGCCCGGTCTTTAGTAGAAATGTTCGTCGTGTGAGTTCCACACGTTCACTCTACGGTGTTTTACCTTCTGTGATGCGCAAGCTGATGACGTCACCATCATCACTACTTCACGTCAAGACGAGTTCACTTTTTCCCCCCTCAACTTTGTGGAAAAATGCGGGGATTATGCCTTTTGATAAATATGCGCCATTTTGCTGATTATGAGGTAAATTCTGCGATCGCAGGATCGCGTTTTTCTGGAGGGTCTAACAAGTACTAACACCCCATGGACCTAAGCACTGTGAAGGTCAGTACTACACACTGTTTACAAGTACTAAAGAGTACTTGCATACTGCAGTACGAGTACTAACACCCCGCCTGTAGTCTCAGTTGATTGAATGGAAACGGTCTCCTGTGCTTCTTCAGCAACTTCTGTGATTTAAATGGTGTGTGTGTGTGTGTGTGTGTGTGTGTGTGTGTGTGTGTGTGTGTGTGTGTGTGTGTGTGTGTGTGTGTGTGTGTGTGTGTGTGTGTGTGTGTGTGTGTGTGTGTGTGTGTGTGTGTGTGTGTGTGTGTGTGTGTGTGTGTGTGTGTGTGTGTGTGTGTGTGTGTGTGTGTGTGTGTGTCAGAAAAAGCTTGACGGCCGGCAGTACCGAGGCGCTCCGGAGTTCGCTGCTGACGTCCGGATGATGTTCTCCAACTGCTACAAGTACAACCCCCCCGACCACGACGTGGTCAACATGGCCCGAAAACTACAGGTGAGGAGCGGGTGGTGTGCAAAACGCATTGTGAAGTCAGTACGGGAGAGGATCGGGCCACATGTTCTAAGTTTAAAGAATTCTGAGTTTGAAATCTGAATTCAGAATTTCAAATTTTTGAATTTAGATTTATTTCAGAGATCTGACCGAAAGTGTTTATTGTAAAAACGCATGCAGTTCTGAGACCAGCGTCAGACTCCTGACTTTACTTCTTATTTTATATTCTTATATAACAAATGTTTTTCTCTTTTTCTGAAAAAGTAAATTCTGAGATAATTTTTTTATTATTAAAATCTAAGATTAAAGTCAGTTTTCTGACTTTTGGTTAGATCAAAAAAAATAAACTAAACAAAAAATTCCCATTCATGGTTAAAGGTGAACAGATGAAGGTGATCAGATATTCTATAATGTGTGCGTTTCAGCAGAATAACAGAAGTAGAGAGCAAAGAGTTCTGCACTGCGTACTGTTTTATAATCAGCTCAACCAGAGTCTGGTCTCTTGCAGTAAGATGAGATCAGAATACTTTATTGATCCCATGTTGGGAAATGTTTGTGTTGCAGCAGCATAAAGAGACAAGGCATTGTACAATACAAATTAAAAGACAGGAAATAAACATTCCAAAATCTCAATAGAAATAAAATAGCATTAAAAAAATATATAAAATATAAAATGTGGAAGTACGGATGTGCAGCAGCTCTGCTCACTGTCTCTCCTCCCTCAGGACGTGTTTGAGATGCGTTTCGCTAAGATGCCGGACGAGCCCGAGGACCGGACCCCGACCCCCTCCTCCGCTCTGCACCCCGCCCTCTCCGCTGCTCTGCACCCCGCCCCCTCCTCCGCTCTGCACCCCGCCCCCTCCATACGACAAGCCCCACCCCCTCCCGCCCCCTCCGAGGACTCCAGCTCCTCCGAGTCCGAGTCGTCGGGCGGAGAGTCGGACCACGAGCGGGAGCACCGATTGGTCGAATTACAGGAACAGGTCAGAGTGGTGAGATAGAAATAGAAAGATGTGTTTTTATTCTTGTGTTGTTTTTAGTTTTGCAGATTTCCTACAAAACGAGGACCTAAATGTGTTTCCTTTAGGAGGAAGAACTCTCAAGATTGTGCTTGAAAGATGAACTAAAGTACATTTATATTTAAAATAAATGAAAGTTTATAAAGCCATCAAATAAAATAGAACATTCTCCGTGAATAACAGAAGAAGTAAAAACACATTTAAGGCGAGACACGGCAGGCTAAAACATCGTAAGTGCTACTGAAAAGTCCACTTCAGGAGCACTTACCAAACCTTCCAGTTTTAATCCTATCAATATGCTGAATATACAGAAAAGTTTGTTCATCATTCATAGCCTGAATTATATAACATTTTATACCTAAAAACGTGGCGAAAATGTATACTTTACGGCAGTATTTTCTAGGGGTGAACCGAATGGGAAATTCAAAAGGCCAAAACCGATACCGAAAATAGGAAACAGTTGGCCGAATGCCGAAAGGCCGAAAATGATTAATAGAAATATATATATATATATTGTATACATTTTTTACCAATGTCAGTAGGCCTACAACTAACTAGTGTAAATAAAGACTGTAACAGCCAGGCCTTCAACAACAACAAATGCACCTATAAGCCTGGTAAGCTAACGTGTTGTTGTGATGACGTAATCAAAACGCGGCGACAAGCACGGCGCGCGACCATGCTCGCGGCTGGCTCACAGCCAACATGTCTGCCGCTTGGAGATATTTCCAAATATCAGAGAGAGAGGCGTGGATTGCGATTTGTAAAACGTGTTCAGCTGACATTTCTCGAGGGGGTGTAACTGCAAAGACTTTCACCACTTCGGGATTACTCCACCACTTGAAATCAAAACACCCGGACAAATATGAGGAGTATGATCAACGTAACCCTGTTCTCTGACATTCGGTGGAAAGGGCCTTTTTAACCTTTTTCGGCCGATAATTTTCGGTGGCCGAATATTCGGTGCATCCCTAGTTTTTTCTGATTTATGGAGTGATAAAAAGAGATATCCAAAATCCCTTCTGTAAAAACTTTAGATTCTAATATGACCACAAATTGACACAAGAATTTTGAACCTGGCTTTATCCAAAGTTCAGATTTTGGTTCCGGGCAAAAATTACGGCCCAGCCCACTTTTAGGGGGAAACAACGCTGTCATTTGAACGGCGGTCAATTCAAACTCTGAAGTTTTTGCCAATCCGATCAGAAATGTAAGGAAACTGTTGATTGTCTGATCTTCAAAGAGCCCGATGACGATGGCCAGTCAGGCAAATCGCCAGTCAGGCAAATCAGTCAAACAAACAAACAAACAATCACATTAAATCATTGGAAATCCACAATCGGGCTCGATATATGGTTAAATTAAAATCAGTAGGCGAGGCCGTAATTTCTCCAGCTGTTACTCTCATGAGCGAGGCGGAAAATAATAGTGTTGTCATGCCAACAAGCTGCTGTGTCGTTTATTGCTCCTCAAACATTAAAACAAATCCAGGGTTCATTGTTTCTGCACTTCCTCTAAGAAGAAAGGAGCTCAGTGGCTTCAGACTCGACCGCCATTCACATGACAGCGTTGGTTTCCCCCAAAAGTGGGCGGGGCCGTAAAGTGACGTAGATGCTACTCTCATCTACGGACATCGATCGACTGCTGCTATATTTAACCATATATCGAGCCCGCTCGTCGATAGAGAAGTGCAGTGACGCGTCCTAAAACTCGGAAGTAAACTCCTTCTGGTTCCTTCGTCAAAAAGCAATGCAATTTCTCCATAGGATTTTGGAAAATAGCTCGAAATAAGGTCTGTGGTTGAAACACATTCAAGAGACGAATCACGTTTTGTTCAGCCGGATAATATCATTTTCGAATCATAAATCTAGTCGTCAGAAGCAAAATGCTAAGGTTAAAACTAACTAGAGCAGGCTCGCTGCTTCAGCGTCACCCCGACTTCAGATCCATATTCAAACACACAGATTCTAGATGGAACGAGTTGAAGCGTTTGTTTGAACAGTCTGCAGGAGGCAGGGACTTGCTCTCAAGCAGAACAGAAACTAACTTAGAGGAGTGTTTACGTGTTCGGCGTAATGACGTACAACGTCCTCCACGACTTCTGTAGTCCTATTCAGCCACTTGGTAACAACCATCGTTTCTCAGACACGTCCACTCTTCAGAGATCACCAGTGGGGTCACTGCTGATGATTTAATGTAGAACAAAACGTGATCGGTCTCTTCAATGTGTCTCAACCACAGACCTTAGTTCAGCTAGTTTCCTAAACCCTATGGAGAGATCCCATTGGCTCTGAGACCAGGGAGCAGGAAGTGGAGAGATCCCATTGGCTCTGAGACCAGGGACCAGGAAGTGGAGAGATCCCATTGGCTCTGAGACCAGGGACCAGGAAGTGGAGAGATCCCATTGGCTCTGAGACCAGGGAACAGGAAGTGGAGAGATCCCATTGGCTCTGAGACCAGGGAACAGGAAGTGGAGAGATCCCATTGGCTCTGAGACCAGGGAACAGGAAGTGGAGAGATCCCATTGCTTTTTGTCGAAGGAACCGGCAGTGTTAAAAATGCTAACTTACTTCCGGGTTTTAGGACGCGTCACTGCGGTTCTCCATTGTTTGCCTGACTGGCCATCGTAACCGGGCTCTTTGAAGATCCACAAATCCACGGTTTTCTTACATTTCTGATCGGATTGGCAAAAAACGTCAGAGTTTGAATTGACCGCCGTTCAGATGACAGCGTGGTTTCCCCCTAAAGTGGGCTGGGCCGTAATCTTTGCCCGGAAGTGACGCATGTGCTACTCTCATGTATCGCCACTGAAGAGGATTGGGGCCACGTTTGATTAGTTCTTTAGAGATCTGACCAAAAGAGATTGTGGTTTTTTTCTGACTTCAATCTCAGAATTCTGGAATTAAAATAGTTATTTCTGAAAATCTAAATTCTGAGATGTTCCTGGTGGAGTGGGAGGGGGCGTAGGAGACGGTGTTTGTATTGTTATTGTTCTGAATATCTGTCTGTTTGTTTGCAGCTGAAGGCGGTCCACGAGCAGCTGGCCGCCCTCTCGCAGCCCCCCCCCAAACCCAAGAAGAAAGAGAAGGAGAAGGAGAAGAAGAAGGAGAAAGAGAAGGAGAAGGAGAAGGAGAAGAAGCACAAGAAGAAGATGGAGGAGCCGCTGGAGCCCCCCCCCTCCATGACGCTTCAGACCTCCAAGAAAAACAAGAGCAGCAAAGAACCCGTGGTCCTGAAGAAGGAGCGCAAAAAACCTGGGTAGGTGGGAGGGGTCGCAGAAAACAAGTGTTGAGAAATAACTTCCATATTCTCTCCGAGAGTAAAACGGTACTTTTACCACAACGACCCAATTTGCAGGAGCTGAGCTGAGAAGTGGATCCTTTAGGAAAGAATCTCATGTGGGAGAACATTTCACTAAAGTACATTTTAGTTTAAATAACTTCAAGTTTATAATTCCATAAATAAAATATAACATTGTCTGGTAATAACTAGGGCCGGGACTTTAACGCGTTAATTAAGATTAATTAATTACACAAAAATGAACGCATTTTAATCGCACTTATTTTTGCACCGCGGAACGTTTCTCACTGGATGAGTTTCAGGCGTACCGATTATACTGGAGCACCAACTAACGTTCATGACTTCAGACAACAACAAACCACAGTGAACAATAGTCAAACATGAAGGAAGAAGCTGATGAGACCGCTTTGGTTGGCCCCGTGGATGGGACATTTTGTTTTAAAAAACGGACGGATGGAAGCGTCGATAAGAGCACGGTTGTTTGCAAATTATGCAAAAAGGAATTTGCATATCACCGCAGCACATCAAGCCTCAAGTATCACCTCAATGCAAAACATATAGCAGCTAGCGTGGAAGCTAGCGTGGACGTTAGCCCGACTCGGAGTACAAGGACCCACACCCAATTCGCGTTGATCAAACAGTGGCCTATGCAACAGAGAGATTTTATTTTTCATCAGGATATTGGAAGAATAGGAGGGATTGAGGTCAATCACTCGCACTTTTTTATTTTATTTTAAATGGTACACTTTATGTTGAACTATTTATTACGTTGTTGGTGCAACTGGCACTTTATGTTGAACTGTTTATTGTTTGGGCCAAGGTTATTGAGAGAGTTGGACTGAAATTGATTAGATTTTTTAAATCAACTGTTGGTAAATCAACAAAGTCTGTTCTGGCCTCTGAAGCAACAGAGAGATGTTTTCTAATAGTCAGGGTTTCCAATGTTCTGAATGTACTTGAAAGTATTGTGTTTTACTTCAAAAACAAAGTGTTATAGTTTACAGAAGGTCTACCTACCTATAGGCTTCCTGAATCTCTGAAATGTACTATATTCCTAAATATGCTATTGCTACACTTTATGGCAAAAATGGCACTTTTCAGTTGGTCTTGGTTAAGGACCACCTTGAAATGTTTTGTTGCTTAAGCTTATGTATTCAGTCATTATTCAATTGTATACTAAAATCCATGTGAAAAAAATTGCTTCTCACTGTTCTCAGGTCAGATATTTATATGCGATTAAAAATGCGATTAATTTCGATTAATTAATTACAAAGCCTCTAATTAATTAGATTAATTTTTTTAATCGAGTCCCGGCCCTAGTTATAACACAACAGAACACATTTAAGAGAAAAACAACGTATTTAAGAGACACCAACATATTCTCTTTAAAGACCTCAAATTACAAGGACAAGAAATACAACTTAATAAGGGAAAATTGCAGTTTGCTCGATAAAAAAAACGTAATATATTTGAAAGAAATGAAGGATTGAAGTCACACATTTCCAGAGAAACAGAAACAATAAAACCATTAAAAAGCATCCAGACCGGGAGATGGCCGTTAATTTGACCAATTTAGGTTTAGAACTCTTGGGGTGTTTCTCAATGTCGAGGACGCTTGCTTGGTAGCACATGTCTTCCGAGTCAGGTCCTTCAGAGGCGAGGCAAGAATCCTTCCTAGCCTCAGAAAACGAAGAATTGTGGAACAGGCTAACAGGTGTGCGTCATATGAGAGGCCCCGCCTTAAATGGAGCGCGATTTCCGCCAAAGACTTTGGAAATTGGTCCGTGCGCAAAGCATTGTGGGGATTTTAGGACCGCGGAGGCCTCGAAATTTCTCGCTACGAAGGACGCCGGCCTCGGTAGAATTCCAAGAATCCTGGACATCGGAACAGTCCTTCGGCGGCACTCGATGACGTAGCATCGCTCTGGAGCAGCCTTCCTCGACATTGAGAAACACCCTTGGACCCTCTTGAGTTTAGTCTCTAGTTGTTTCCTGTGTTGTTTGTGTCTCACAGATGTTCTAATAACTGGAGCGTGTGTAATCCTTTGTCCCTGCAGGAAGAAGGAAGGAGTTAAACACAGTCGCCCGCTCGTGGCTCCTCAGCCCGGCCCGACGCCACTCGTCCCCTCGGCCGCTCTGGAAGCAGAGGATGAACTGGGTGAGTCCTAATGTCCCTCTATTCACCTGGGACCAGGTGAGCATCACCTGGGCCCAGGAGTTCAAAACTTTTCATCTCAATCAGATCCGATCCCATTTTGAAATCTCATTTTTTGTGATCCAGGATCAGACAAGTCGGCCAGATTTTGTCCCTGGAGTTCAAAGCAATTCAGGATAGGATCAGCCTGATCCAGATTACGATTTTTCAAGATGACTAGATCCTGAATATCAGTGCTTTAATCCGACCGATCGCCATCTAGTGGACATGAAAAATAATACAAGGAAGACAAGAGACCACATTGCAGAGACATCTATAATGTCTAATTATATTTTTTTATTTGAAAGGTGATGACAGATGATGGACTTTTTTTTTGTAGAAGATATTTTTACTTTAATCTAAATTACATTTGTGATTGAAAATCTTTGCTGTGATACTTTTATGAGCATAAACATTTCTGTCATCAACATTTGGTTGAAAACAAAATAGGCCACCACAAACGTGAGCAAAAATTAAATGTATTTCCCATGAAGGCTAAAAATGGTGTATTATTTCAGTTAACACACTTTGCCATCTTATTTAAATTGAAACATATTTTAAAATAAATTGTACAGTACATTTTGCTCTGGTAATCCACTGGAAATCCACCCCTCTGGTGGGATCAGGGTAATCCAGTTTTTTGGGATCAAACTGATCCCAATCCTGTGTTGTCGGTTTGAACTACCCATTTTGAAGATTTGATCCAGATTAAAGCTTGGATTGGATTTCCTGATCTGATCGGATATCAAAGTGATCCTAATCCTGTTGTTTGGGTTTTGAACTCCCCAAAAACCTAATCTGATCTGATCAGATAGGGATTAAAGGTTTTGAACTCCTGGGCCCTGGAGATTAGAATCAGGTTCATCACCAGGTGGGTTTACACGTACAAGGAATTTGACTTGGTGTCATGGTGCTTTCATAAAAGCAAAACAAACAAAAAAACACAGATAGAAAACTATTTGAAGAAAAATAATAAAAAAATATAGTAAAATATAGGATGCTAGTAAGGATGCCGGTAAGGATGCCGGTAAGGATGCTAGTAAGGATGCCAGTAAGGATGCGAGATATTAACAGATATTAAAGGGGCACATTTATGAGATGATAACAGTGGTACATTTAAAAACGACCCTTTTTAAAATGTTTTTTTCAGACCTGCTGTTGTGGAATCTAACCGCTTGGGGTTGTATTTATAATGTCCCGGCCATGTTTCCTCCCCAGATGTGTTCGGGGCCGTCACGTCGGAGCGGGGGAAGCCGATGTCGTACGAGGAGAAGCGGCAGCTGAGTCTGGACATCAACAAGCTGCCCGGAGACAAGCTGGGCCGAGTCGTTCACATCATCCAGACCCGAGAGCCGTCGCTGAAGAACTCCAACCCCGACGAGATCGAGATCGACTTCGAGACGCTAAAGCCGTCCACGCTGCGGGAGCTGGAGAAGTACGTGTGCACCTGCCTGAAGAAGAAGAAGAAGACGTCAGGTAGGATGACTCGGCATTACTCATTGTTGGGAAGATAGTGAATGTCTTCTTCCAATCTGAGAGCAACATGCTAACAAAGGTCTCCCAACTGTAGCTGTGTACATGACAGGATGTGTGATTACCGAGAGCAGGGGTTCCCAAAGTGTGGTTGCTACCCCCCCGGGAGATGATTAAACTTTTTTTTAAAATTATTATTATTATTTGTATTATTATTAATAATACCGTGTGCATGGACATTTTTCCCGGGCAGACTGGCCATCTGTAGAATTTCCCCGCAGCGAGGTTCCCCCCGTTGACAATTCACTAGATCCTGAGATTGAAGCTCAAGCCGGTGACCGGTGATTATTTACAATTTTGAGAAAAAGTCAGAATCTTTTGAGATTAAGTCCGATTTTTGAGAAGAAGTCTGGCTTTTCAGATTTTTTGAGAAGACTCAGTATTTTGTAAATGACAGGATGTATGATTACCTAGAAGAACCGGTATTCCTCCATCTAGTGACTGTGTGACTCCCTCTCTTGGATATCAGCATGTGAAGGACACTGTTCAGGAACTAGTTGATGCTCTGCAGTGTTTCCCACAGATCTGAAATATACTTGGGGGGGTGGTGGTAGCGGGGGGGGGGATGGGGGGTTGAGGTGACGTGCAACAACATTAACCTTTCTGTTGCTCGCTTGTTAGCAGACCATTCACGCGATGGCAGAGCGAACAGGTACAGGCAGGGCCCATAATGATAGCCCTATAGTTTAAATCTACTACCCACACATAAACATATGGAAATGGGTTACTATTTTTAAAAAAAAAGTATTTATAAATGTATTTAGGAACCTATCCATGTGATTATAAGTGGGGGTCGACCTCAAATCCTCTAGGGGGGTCCGGGGGCATGCTCCCCCGGTAAGATTTTAATTTGAGTTAAATGCATCAATCTGGTGCTTTTTGAGGGGAAAATAAAGAGACTAGATCTATGGAAACACCTATATTAAACAGAACTGTATACATTTCAATAATCATAAAATCATGGCCATAACCAATAACATACCATTTCCAATATGAAAAAAACACTGAAACTTATAGTTATGAGTGTGTCTGTGCTCCTGAACCAGCCTCTCCTGTCTCTCTCCTCTCTCCTAGTTTTAGCTCTCAACAAGTTTTAAAAGTGTATCTTACCTTTTTTCACCTAGTTAACTTTTTATTTATTTATTCATGCATATTTTACTAATCACATTACATGACATTTCATTTAGCTGACGCTTTTATCCAAAGCGACTTATAATGACCGATTACAGAGACATTCTCCCTGGAGTAACTAAGGGCTAAGTGCCTTACTCAAGGGCAAACTAGAATGAACTCACAGCCTTCCGATCTTCAGCCCACCTCACTATCCATTAGACCAATCACTACCCTCTCAAATGGAAATATGTGTTTACATAAATGGTGACCACACCGTTTGAGACCCACTGAGAACTTAGACTAAGTTAACTATCTAAACACTCAGAGTCCTTTACCTCAACTGAGCTGAGGTTATCCCGAGCTTGAATGACACACAGAGACCAATCAAGGGCTTTGATTTATGATCTGTATGACAGTGGCCATGTCGGCAGGCCACAGGCCATCATGTAGACAGCCAGTCACCCTGTGTGAGGCAGGCCACTTAACAGGCCAGAAGGAGGCGAGATCAGAGCAAGGGAGCGAGGGATCATTGTCCACAAGTTAATCGATCGCAGATGGCGTCGTGGTCACGGACGAATAAAAAAATAAAAATAAAATAAAAATATTATTTAAAAAAATAAAAATAAAAAATAAAAATACCTAAATGGGTCGCGAAATATACTTGGGCGGCCGTTAATATACCTGGGCGGCCCGCCCAAGTATAGTCTATGTGTGGGAAACCCTGCTCTGTATGTGATGACTCCTTCCATTCTGGAGAGGATCACAGATACATGGATCCTGAGACTGAAGCTCAAGCCGGGGACCAGGGAGATTTAATATTTTTAAGTATTCAGAAAAAGTCAGAATTTTGTGAAAAAGTCAGAATTCAAATATTCAGATTTAATAAAAGTGCAAATGGGAGGAAATTATCCAAATGTATGAGAACATTACAGAAACTCTCAGAGAATACAAATATAAGTTAAAGTTAAAACTCAAAGGTTTTTACAGTTTAAAGGGGACCTATTATGCAAGTCACTTTTTGATATCTTTTATACATCACCATGTGTCCCCCGGTGTGTCCCCCGGTGTGTCCCTGGTGTGTCCCTGGTGTGTCCCCGCCCCGCACCCGCGACGTGCAATACCGAACCCGCCCCGCTACCCACACATATTGCCAATTAGTTCCGCAACCGACCCGAACCCGCATATACTGTATATGAGCAGTGAAAACGTGCAATTATTAACACACAGTTGCATATTTCTCTCAAAAAGCGTGGGATGTTATTCTCTCCATCTAGGATGACACCAAAAGCCTCCCAGATGTTGGGTTTCGCTCTTGAGGAAGAGTTATTGAAAATGCTTTATTCTCCGCTAGAGAGCTTCAGCTCAGCCATTCAGAATGTGGCGCGCTCAGCAGCAGACTGATGCGCTGCAGAGGTTATGATTATGCGCGGTCCCTCGGGGGAGAGGTCTGAGGATTCAA
The DNA here is from genome assembly GCF_949606895.1 of Notothenia rossii. Classification (NCBI taxonomy): domain Eukaryota; kingdom Metazoa; phylum Chordata; class Actinopteri; order Perciformes; family Nototheniidae; genus Notothenia; species Notothenia rossii. The sequence goes on from NW_027640362.1 coordinate 50,620, forward strand.
ACAGTAAACTAAATTATTATTATTTAAATATATTTATTATGCAACACCCGCGACCCGACCCGCACCATCTTTGTTTTACCCAGAACCGAACCCGGAAAAAGCGTTTGAAAAAATACCACCTGCGAATCACTTTTTTTGCGGGTCACCCGTCTGGTACCCGACCCGATGCAGGACTCTGCCCCAAATCAGCACTTTAGAAACAGGAAGTGAAACAGAGGGATATGAGGCTAGAATCTGTTTGGTGTTTGGAGCAGAACTCTTCAGAGACATGTTTTTTATATATTTGTATCTGAGACCTTTGCTATAGCCTGAAGACAGCCTGACCTAGGTGACCTTTACATTATTTTTGTGAATTCAGATTTCAGTATTTTTGGGAGTAATTCAGGGTTGATTTGAATGTGTGTTTTGTTCCAGCAGAGAAGCCTCTGGATAACGTGAGGACGATGAAGGCGGGATCCTCGTCTTCAGGCAGCAGCGACTCCTCGGACAGTGAAGACTCTAACATTGGTAAATCACACAATACTATATAACACCACGCCATAAAGAAACACAGACTGAGTACACCTGATGACAGCAGGAAGCGACCAATAACACCTGTGTGCCGCCTCAACACAGTTAATAACTGTCTCTCAACCCGTTAGCATGTTTAGCTGCATGTTTCTCTTAACATCCTGTTTGCACTGTAAAGCACTTTGAGCTGCACGTGGTGTATGACGGCACAGCTACTGGTGTTTCCTCCGTGTATTAAAAGCACTGTGTGTTTCAGGGCTGGTTCCCAAGAGGAAGCTCTCCACTAACAGAGACCCTAAGAGGCTGCACCCCCCCCTGCACCTCAGCACCGCCGCCCCCCAGCCTCAGGTGGTCCAGCCCCCCCCCCCGGTGGTCCCGTCTCTGGACGCCTCGCAGCTGATTGGTGCAGGATTCGATCCTATGGCTCAGTTCATGAACCCTCACCTGACTCAGCACAACTCTGAGCCCCCCCCCACCATCACTGCTGCTGCTGCCCCCCCCGCAGGCCTCCTCAACACACCTGCCGAGACGCACCTGTTCCTGAACCAACATCCCATCGTACCCTCCCCAGGTACTCACACACTGCACCAATCAGACCTGACCTGACTCAGGGTTCAGGACTCATAATGCTGACTCAGGGTTCAGGACTCATAATGCTGACTCAGGGTTCAGGACTCATAATGCTGACTCAGGGTTCAGGACTCATGATGCTGACTCAGGGTTCAGGACTCATGATGCTGACTCAGGTCAGGGTTCAGGACTCATAATGCTGACTCAGGGTTCAGGACTCATAATGCTGACTCAGGTCAGGGTTCAGGACTCATAATGCTGACTCAGGTCAGGGTTCAGGACTCATAATGCTGACTCAGGTCAGGGTTCAGGACTCATGATGCTGACTCAGGGTTCAGGACTCATAATGCTGACTCAGGTCAGGGTTCAGGACTAATAATGCTGACTCAGGTCAGGGTTCAGGACTCATAATGCTGACTCAGGGTTCAGGACTCATAATGCTGACTCAGGGTTCAGGACTCATGATGCTGACTCAGGGTTCAGGACTCATGATGCTGACTCAGGGTTCAGGACTCATAATGCTGACTCAGGGTTCAGGACTCATAATGCTGACTCAGGGTTCAGGACTCATAATGCTGACTCAGGGTTCAGGACTCATAATGCTGACTCAGGGTTCAGGACTCATAATGCTGACTCAGGGTTCAGGACTCATGATGCTGACTCAGGGTTCAGGACTCATGATGCTGACTCAGGGTTCAGGACTCATAATGCTGACTCAGGGTTCAGGACTCATAATGCTGACTCAGGGTTCAGGACTCATAATGCTGACTCAGGGTTCAGGACTCATAATGCTGACTCAGGGTTCAGGACTCATAATGCTGACTCAAGTCAGGGTTCAGGACTCATAATGCTGACTCAGGGTTCAGGACTCATAATGCTGACTCAGAGTTCAGGACTCATAATGCTGACTCAGGGTTCAGGACTCATAATGCTGACTCAGGGTTCAGGACTCATGATGCTGACTCAGGGTTCAGGACTCATAATGCTGACTCAGTGTTCAGGACTCATAATGCTGAATCAGGTCAGGGTTCAGGACTCATAATGCTGACTCAGGGTTCAGGACTCATAATGCTGACTCAGGGTTCAGAACTCATAATGCTGACTCAGGGTTCAGGACTCATAATGCTGACTCAGGGTTCAGGACTCATAACGCTGACTCAGGTCAGGGTTCAGGACTCATAATGCTGACTCAGGTCAGGGTTCAGGACTCATCATGCTGACTCAGGGTTCAGGACTCATAATGCTGACTAAGGGTTCAGGACTCATAATGCTGAATCAAGTCAGGGTTCAGGACTCATAATGCTGACTCAGGGTTCAGGACTCATAATGCTGACTCAGGTCAGGGTTCAGGACTCATAATGCTGACTCAGGGTTCAGGACTCATAATGCTGACTCAGGGTTCAGGACTCATAGTGCTGACTCAGGGTTCAGGACTCATAATGCTGACTCAGGGTTCAGGACTCATAATGCTGACTCAGGGTTCAGGACTCATAATGCTGACTCAGGGTTCAGGACTCATAATGCTGACTCAGGTCAGGGTTCAGGACTCATAATGCTGACTCAGGGTTCAGGACTCATAATGCTGATTCAGGGTTCAGGACTCATAATGCTGACTCAGGGTTCAGGACTCATGATGCTGACTCAGGGTTCAGGACTCATGATGCTGACTCAGGGTTCAGGACTCATAATGCTGACTCAGGGTTCAGGACTCATAATGCTGACTCAGGGTTCAGGACTCATAATGCTGACTCAGGGTTCAGGACTCATAATGCTGACTCAGGTCAGGGTTCAGGACTCATAATGCTGACTCAGGGTTCAGGACTCATAATGCTGATTCAGGGTTCAGGACTCATAATGCTGACTCAGGGTTCAGGACTCATGATGCTGACTCAGGGTTCAGGACTCATGATGCTGACTCAGGGTTCAGGACTCATGATGCATGATGCTGACTCAGGGTTCAGGACTCATGATGCATGATGCTGACTCAGGGTTCAGGACTCATAATGCTGACTCAGGGTTCAGGACTCATGATGCTGACTCAGGGTTCAGGACTCATGATGCTGACTCAGGGTTCAGGACTCATAATGCTGACTCAGGGTTCAGGACTCATAATGCTGACTCAGGGTTCAGGACTCATAATGCTGACTCAGGGTTCAGGACTCATGATGCTGACTCAGGGTTCAGGACTCATAATGCTGACTCAGGTCAGGGTTCAAGACTCATGATGCTGACTCAGGACTCATAATGCTGACTCAGGGTTCAGGACTCATAATGCTGACTCAGGGTTCAGGACTCATAATGCTGACTCAGGTCAGGGTTCAGGACTCATGATGCTGACTCAGGGTTCAGGACTCATGATGCTGACTCAGGACTCATAATGCTGATTCAGGGTTCAGGACTCATAATGCTGACTCAGGGTTCAGGACTCATGATGCTGACTCAGGGTTCAGGACTCATGATGCTGACTCAGGGTTCAGGACTCATGATGCATGATGCTGACTCAGGGTTCAGGACTCATGATGCATGATGCTGACTCAGGGTTCAGGACTCATAATGCTGACTCAGGGTTCAGGACTCATGATGCTGACTCAGGGTTCAGGACTCATGATGCTGACTCAGGGTTCAGGACTCATAATGCTGACTCAGGGTTCAGGACTCATAATGCTGACTCAGGGTTCAGGACTCATAATGCTGACTCAGGGTTCAGGACTCATGATGCTGACTCAGGGTTCAGGACTCATAATGCTGACTCAGGTCAGGGTTCAGGACTCATGATGCTGACTCAGGACTCATAATGCTGACTCAGGGTTCAGGACTCATGATGCTGACTCAGGACTCATAATGCTGACTCAGGGTTCAGGACTCATAATGCTGACTCAGGGTTCAGGACTCATAATGCTGACTCAGGTCAGGGTTCAGGACTCATGATGCTGACTCAGGGTTCAGGACTCATAATGCTGATTCAGGGTTCAGGACTCATAATGCTGACTCAGGGTTCAGGACTCATGATGCTGACTCAGGGTTCAGGACTCATGATGCTGACTCAGGGTTCAGGACTCATGATGCATGATGCTGACTCAGGGTTCAGGACTCATGATGCATGATGCTGACTCAGGGTTCAGGACTCATAATGCTGACTCAGGGTTCAGGACTCATGATGCTGACTCAGGGTTCAGGACTCATGATGCTGACTCAGGGTTCAGGACTCATAATGCTGACTCAGGGTTCAGGACTCATAATGCTGACTCAGGGTTCAGGACTCATAATGCTGACTCAGGGTTCAGGACTCATGATGCTGACTCAGGGTTCAGGACTCATAATGCTGACTCAGGTCAGGGTTCAGGACTCATGATGCTGACTCAGGACTCATAATGCTGACTCAGGGTTCAGGACTCATGATGCTGACTCAGGACTCATAATGCTGACTCAGGGTTCAGGACTCATAATGCTGACTCAGGGTTCAGGACTCATGATGCTGACTCAGGGTTCAGGACTCATGATGCTGACTCAGGGTTCAGGACTCATAATGCTGACTCAGGGTTCAGGACTCATGATGCTGACTCAGGTCAGGGTTCAGGACTCATAATGCTGACTCAGGGTTCAGGACTCATGATGCTGACTCAGGATTCAGGACTCATGATGCTGACTCAGGGTTCAGGACTCATGATGCTGACTCAGGGTTCAGGACTCATAATGCTGACTCAGGGTTCAGGACTCATAATGCTGACTCAGGGTTCAGGACTCATAATGCTGACTCAGGGTTCAGGACTCATAATGCTGACTCAGGTCAGGGTTCAGGACTCATGATGCTGACTCAGGGTTCAGGACTCATGATGCTGACTCAGGACTCATAATGCTGATTCAGGGTTCAGGACTCATAATGCTGACTCAGGGTTCAGGACTCATGATGCTGACTCAGGGTTCAGGACTCATGATGCTGACTCAGGGTTCAGGACTCATGATGCATGATGCTGACTCAGGGTTCAGGACTCATGATGCATGATGCTGACTCAGGGTTCAGGACTCATAATGCTGACTCAGGGTTCAGGACTCATGATGCTGACTCAGGACTCATAATGCTGACTCAGGGTTCAGGACTCATAATGCTGACTCAGGGTTCAGGACTCATAATGCTGACTCAGGGTTCAGGACTCATAATGCTGACTCAGGGTTCAGGACTCATGATGCTGACTCAGGGTTCAGGACTCATGATGCTGACTCAGGGTTCAGGACTCATAATGCTGACTCAGGGTTCAGGACTCATGATGCTGACTCAGGTCAGGGTTCAGGACTCATAATGCTGACTCAGGGTTCAGGACTCATGATGCTGACTCAGGGTTCAGGACTCATGATGCTGACTCAGGGTTCAGGACTCATAATGCTGACTCAGGACTCAGGACTCATAATGCTGACTCAGGGTTCAGGACTCATAGTGCTGACTCAGGACTCATGATGCTGACTCAGGGTTCAGGACTCATAATGCTGACTCAGGTCAGGAATCAGGACTCATAATGCTGACTCAGGTCAGGAATCAGGACTCATAATGCTGACTCAGGACTCATAATGCTGACTCAGGACTCAGGACTCATAATGCTGACTCAGGACTCATGATGCTGACTCAGGGTTCAGGACTCATGATGCTGACTCAGGGTTCAGGACTCATGATGCTGACTCAGGACTCAGGACTCAGGATGCTGACTCAGGACTCAGGACTCAGGATGCTGACTCAGGTCAGGCTCTAAGCCTCATCCTGCTCCTCTCTGTTGAAAGGCTGATCTCTGATATCATTGTGATTGTTTGTTGTGTTTCTGCAGCGCTGCACGTCGCCCTCCCTCAGCAGCCGTCCCGACCGAGCCACCGGGCGGCGCCGCTCCCTCCCAAAGCCCCCCAGCACCCCCCCTCCTCGCTGCCCCCCCCCTCATCCCTCCCCACGTTACCCTCGCCCCCCCGCCCCCGTCCCCCCCGACCCCCCGTTGCACGCCATCTTGGGAACTCTCTCAGCTCAGCCCCCCCAGGCGCTACTGGAGGACGACGACGAGCCCCCCCCCTCAGAAGCCCCCACCCCTCTGAGTCAGGTGCAAAACTTCCTGCAGTCGCTGCAGCCTCGCCCCCCCGCCCCCCCCCCCCCCTCACTCAGAGACACGTGCATATGCGGCAGCCACCCCCTCACGTGCACACGCCCACGCAGCAGCAGAAGGGGGGGGGCGCCCTGCAGCAGAAGGTGCAGCAACTGATGCAGCAGCCGTCGCCGAGGGGGAAAAACACCGAAAGCTTCTCCACAGGTGAGGGGGGGGGGAACAATCATTATCATACAGATATAATAAATACATACATATACCTAAATAATATAAATACCTAACAAATATAAATTCCTCCAAAGCTATAAATAAATCTAAATACCTAAAAAATATGAACAAGATACCCCCTGCAGGGGGGGGGGGGGGGTGTGTGTGTGTGTGTGTGTGTGTGTGTGTGTGTGTGTGTGTGTGTGTGTGTGTGTGTGTGTTCCATAGAAACACGTTGGGGACGCTTTAGTTTCTCTATTCTCCGTCTCTAGCGTCAATTTTCACTACCTCGTCAAGCCGGGGTCTCTTAGCTACTTCCTGTTTCCAAAATAAGAGTACAATATAATTCAATGTTCCTGCCAGGTGTCCTGCGCCAGAGCCCCCCCCCTCTGATGATGAGCTCTCCTCAGATGCCTCAGTTT
>NW_027640362.1:57606-75106 GCF_949606895.1 Notothenia rossii
GTCTCGGAGTTTGATTTTGTAGAGATTTACTGTAAAGAACTTTTTTATCGAGAGGATGGTGTCTGCGTTTCTCTCTATGCCAAATCCCATCTGAGTGCTGACCGTCACCTTTTCTACATTTAAACTTCTTTTCACTTTATATTAAAGGTTTTTATTGATATTTAATTTCCTCCCCTTTTCAAACCGGACCCCAGGAAGCGGCCCGAGTTTCTGCAGCGCTTTTATTTTGATGTTTTATCTGTATCATAGCTTCCTGCTTGTCTTCCCGTGTGCCATCGTGTTTCCTGTCGTTTGCAGATCCTAGAATCCATCTTTTTTATTTCTCCCCCCTGTTTTTCAAATGTGATTGTTTTGATTCCTCTTCCTGTTCCCTGCGGTTAACTTCCTCTTGGTTTGTTGGAGAGCGATGCGTCTGGGGTCAATAGATTCATCTTGTTCACATCTTTTTTTAAGAAAAGTATTAAAATAATATTTAAAAACTAACTTTGGGACGTCTTGTGTTTTTTGTCTCTGGCCACACGGGGGCGCTGTGGGGAAACAAGTGCATGCATACTCATTCTAAATATTATTATACTTTTACACACACACACGCTCACACATGGGCCCTTTCTCATTTCATCAAATCCCACTCCTCGACTCCTCGACTCCTCAGTCCTCCGGTAGTGACCCAGAAATGAATTTCAGCGCGCCATGTTGAAGGACATCTCATTTCTCTAAATGCACTTCGAGGACCGAGGATCGAGGAGGCTCTCTGGAGGAGCTCTAACCGAGGAGAGAGGAGAGAGGAGGCTCTCTGGAGGAGCTCTAACCGAGGAGAGAGGAGAGAGGAGGCTCTCTGGAGGAGCTCTAAGGTTGTGTAGGTGTGTGTGGTACAGTGTGTAGATGCGGCGGACAGACAGGTCTCAGTTGGTTTGTGATTCTGAAATTGTATATATTTATATAAATATATGTGTGTGTGTGTGTGTCTCATCTGTAGCCTGTTATTGTCTCATTATACCGCACTGTGAATTACACACACTCACACAGACACACACACACACACACACTCACACACACTCACACTCACACACACACACACACACACTCACACACACACACAGACACCACCCTGTAAAAGCCAATCAGCAACTCACAAACTTTTCCCCCAGAATTTTGACTTTTTGAAGCATTTCATAATCTATTAATTGGTTTATTAATCACTTTTAACTTCTGAATTATTAACTAATTTTCTTTACATATGAACTGCGTACAGAAAGAAAGAAGCGAACGACATCCGAGAGCAGCGTAGATTATGTTTGGGGAAAAGCAAGAAGAACAAAGTAGAGAATAAAAGAAAATAAAGGACGTTGTTACTCCAGAGAAACAGAACTCTGTTGCAAGGAAAGTGTAAACAGTCAGAAGGAGGCGGTTTCAAACAGGAAGTAGGAAAAGGAAACGTCGTGAGGATCCTGAGACGTGTGTGTGTGTGTGCGCGCGCGCGCAATGTGCTCAGGGTTTATATTGTCACTGTAAATGTTTTCGGACAAATAACACATGGAAATGTTTACTGTCATCTGGCATCCATTTATACACACACACACACACACACACACACACACACACCACAACCCTATTAAACCCAGCAACGGGAATACTTACACAATCGGCAAACTCACACACACTTGGACTCTGGCGTGTGTTTTCTGCTTCCTCATTTTCAGATGAAATGTCTTTATTCATTGTTTTGTGAATATGTTCTATATAAATATTATAGCAAGTTCATATGTATACTATTTGTACAGAAGACATTCCTGGAAGTGAAGGGAAGCTGACAGAAACCACTTCAGATAGTCATCTTGATGTCATCTAACTTCCGGATGTCGGCTTTTTTCTTGTTATTCAAAAAACGTAGAAGGCTAATGTTTGCACCAAACTGCATGTTATTAGCACAGCGTCCAGTTAGAGACGTTTAAACATTGCTTTACTTTAAAGAGTATATCATGTTCAGGTGTGTATCATTATGTAGTGTCTCTACTTTAAAGAGTCCTCTCCTGCTGATGTTCAGGTGTATATCAGTATGTAGTGTCTACTTTAAAGAGTCCTCTCCTGCTGATGTTCAGGTGTATATCATTATGTAGTGTCTCTACTTTAAAGAGTCCTCTCCTGCTGATGTTCAGGTGTATATCAGTATGTAGTGTCTACTTTAAAGAGTCCTCTCCTGCTGATGTTCAGGTGTATATCAGTATGTAGTGTCTCTACTTTAAAGAGTCCTCTCCTGCTGATGTTCAGGTGTATATCAGTATGTAGTGTCTCTACTTTAAAGAGTCCTCTCCTGCTGATGTTCAGGTGTATATCAGTATGTAGTGTCTCTACTTTAAAGAGTCCTCTCCTGCTGATGTTCAGGTGTATATCAGTATGTAGTGTCTCTACTTTAAAGAGTCCTCTCCTGCTGATGTTCAGGTGTATATCAGTATGTAGTGTCTCTACTTTAAAGAGTCCTCTCCTGCTGATGTTCAGGTGTATATCAGTATGTAGTGTCTACTTTAAAGAGTCCTCTCCTGCTGATGTTCAGGTGTATATCAGTATGTAGTGTCTCTACTTTAAAGAGTCCTCTCCTGCTGATGTTCAGGTGTATATCAGTATGTAGTGTCTCTACTTTAAAGAGTCCTCTCCTGCTGATGTTCAGGTGTATATCAGTATGTAGTGTCTCTACTTTAAAGAGTCCTCTCCTGCTGATGTTCAGGTGTATATCAGTAGTGTCTCTACTTTAAAGAGTCCTCTCCTGCTGGTGTTCAGGTGTATATCAGTATGTAGTGTCTCTACTTTAAAGAGTCCTCTCCTGCTGATGTTCAGGTGTATATCAGTATGTAGTGTCTCTACTTTAAAGAGTCCTCTCCTGCTGATGTTCAGTTGTATATCAGTATGTGTTGTTGTGAGAACTACCGTTGAGCGGCCCGACAAAGCAAGGAGGCAGAGGCAGAAGATCCAAAAATATAACCCGACGGGGCATTTATTAAATGATCAACACAATGTTAAGATCACACACAATGACACAGCCACAATAAACTGCTCACGTGCCCAGCCTGCGGCCACCAGCAGCTCACACACACTGACTCCAGCACAACGAAAGACAGCACTTAAATACACAGAGGAATCAAACACAGGTGAGGGGGGAGGGACAACCGAGGGCCCCAGGTGCGCACAATCACCCGGCCCAAAGCCATCAGTCCATAGTGACGCAGTTCCCTGCGTCACATTTCCTTCCTCCTCTCCCCATGAAGCACAGTGTCCTATAGTCTCTGTTTCGGGACCACCAGCCAGCCACCAGGCCCCAACGCCGCCATCCGGAAACTGCTCTGTCCCGTTGCAAGGCGTTGGTCTGCCCCTATGCCAACCCAGGTTCCGTCGCCTCCTCTTGGGTCCGTTAGCTAGTCTGTTAGCTCGTCCGTTAGCTCTAACTATATTTAGAGGTGTGCGGGCCGGAGGAACTCTTTTGCCCGAACACCCTGGGAGAGAGAACAGACAGAGGTAAGTTTGCTCATCACACAATCCATCACTACTTCTCACGTTTACTTCGTGCACAGTCCCTCGCTACCCGTAATGCTAGCAATGTATGAATATGCGCCTTTTAATCTGTATCCATTTCTTTACTCAGGCGAACGGCGAGCAGGAGTGGCCCGGGGTGCGCGACGCACGCCACTCACCCACACAACAATGCAATTCAATCAATTTTCAATAAACATATATATCCATTAATAAAGTGTGTTGTTTAAATCATGTGCCAATATACCCTATACAGTATAATGATTATCCACATGTCCACGTGAGCTCTAGTAGCGGCGTCTCGGCGTTACAATATCAGTATGTAGTGTCTCTACTTTAAAGAGTCCTCTCCTGCCTATGTTCAGGTGTATATCAGTATGTAGTGTCTCTACTTTAAAGAGTCCTCTCCTGCTGATGTTCAGATGTATATCAGTATGTAGTGTCTCTACTTTAAAGAGTCCTCTCCTGCCTATGTTCAGGTGTATATCAGTATGTAGTGTCTCTACTTTAAAGAGTCCTCTCCTGCTGATGTTCAGATGTATATCAGTATGTAGTGTCTCTACTTTAAAGAGTCCTCTCCTGCTGATGTTCAGGTGTATATCAGTAGGCCTATGTAGTGTCTCTACTTTAAAGAGTCCTCTCCTGCTGATGTTCAGGTGTATATCAGTATGTGGTGTCTCTACTTTAAAGAGTCCTCTCCTTCTGATGTTCAGGTGTATATCAGTATGTAGTGTCTCTACTTTAAAGAGTCCTCTCCTGCTGATGTTCAGATGTATATCAGTATGAAGTGTCTCTACTTTAAATAGTCCTCTCCTGCTGATGTTCAGGTGTATATCAGTATGTAGTGTCTCTACTTTAAAGAGTCCTCTCCTGCTGATGTTCAGGTGTATATCAGTATGTAGTGTCTCTACTTTAAAGAGTCCTCTCCTGCTGATAGTGATGGCTGTTCATTAGTGTGTTCCTACAGTGATAGAACTACAGTTTTCTATACAGAGGACTACAACATGGATGTTTAATAAGAAGGAGGGACTCATCTAGAGACTCTGCACCGTGCTCTGATGCTCTTGCTTTATGCTTTATGAACAACAGAGAAACATATTCTTCATGACCAAAGTTGGAATTGAAATAAAAAAGGAAAGTGAAACTTCTGCTCGTCAGAGGTCATGGAATAGGAGATAGGGTTAGAAATTAGGAGCTGATTTTTGGACTGTTCGACTGCAGCCATTGAAAGTGCTTTTGTCACACTGTCAGTCAGGGTCAAAGGCAGGGACGTGCACAGACATTTCGAGGGGCTATTGCTCTAAACTGAAAAAGGGCCTCCCCCAGATAAAAAACACAAGACCTTTTGAACATTTTAAGTTGTTTTTAATCTAAAAGAAACCAAACGATAATTACATCAACTAAATTGAACAGTAATTCACATCTCACAAAATAAGCTAAGGCGACTACTTGCATTCGGTGACTTGATTTAAAAAATGATCGCCAGGGACATTTTTTGTTTTGCGGCCCATATCTCGTCAAAAATATCTAATTTGATTAACTATTAAAGACAAAATGGGGACAATTCTGTTCTAATGTAGTAATTGTAACTGTTGTGCAGACATACTGATCAAATACGGCCTCTAACTAATTACCTTAAATAAACTCAATCATTAATGAAACCAGTTCAATATGCATTATTCTTATTCTTATCATTCTTTATGAGCGCAGCCAGTAACGGTAAGGTATCTAATTACTTATTTATTTAGTATTCCATAACTTAGTAACAGAGATCATCAAACTAAAGTGGTAGAGACATGGCAGAAATCCTACAATGAAGCGGGACATTGAACTGTTCACACGTGAGAGGGCGATCAAGAAAAGAGAGTGAGCTGCGCGTTGAGGGAGTTTACAGATGAGAAGACACAGAAAGACAGAAGCACAATAACAACAACTAGGCTATATTTTGGTGTTTTTTTGTAAATAACCGACGGTATCAAGAGGAAGTAAAGTCCCCTGGTTTGTCCCTTATACCCTAACTGCCATGAGACAACTCAAAATCAAGTTTCCAAAATCCGACACTGAGGTGGTCTTTAACGCACCGGCAGATGACAGCGCTAACAAAGTGTGTTTCCCGCAGCGAGACGCTACGATACTAATTGTGGGTTTATCATGTTGATTCGGCCACAACAGAAAAAAGACAAACAAACTCTCGCTCTCTCCAGAGGGGCAGGTCCGCCAAAAAGGCCAAATGGGCCGTTGCCCGGGCAACATCAGCCCGTACCTGTGCACGTGCCTGGTCAAAGGTCATTTGGCCTTGTCGTGCTCTGCAGTCTTTTCAGAGGTATTTTACTTAACTTAGTATTAAAATGTCTAATCGATCCATTTCAGAGACATAACTATTATCTTGAGTCAAACCATTACTAGGATCTGTGTAGCTCTGCTATGCATTTCATGGCTCATTATATTCATTTATCTTTAATTCTGGTCTACCTAAAGAACAATGTTAAACTCTTTAGCAGTGTGTGGAACCTTGGGTGTCCGGACATGCGACAATAACTCCCTCCTTTATCAAGGATTTAAAAACAGAAGTCATTTCATATATTTCCATCTTAAAGCCCTCCTATAACTATGCCACAATGGAGAAATCAACACTTTAGATTGGAAGACTATATGTGGCTTGGCACTAGCTCTCCCTTTAACATTATCCATACAAATAAAGATTTGTCTTATAGCCTTTTGATGTTACACAGTTCAGCTTTGATTCCATCACCTCATGAAACCTTATTTAAAAGCATTCTTTAGTTCTGTGAAGGGATATAAGGGAGATATGCACTGTACTACACTTTCATTAATAATGTATGCTGAAAAGCGGATATATTACAGCACCATTTTTTGTTGAATAGATTTGAGTGGTTCAACATTTCGGGTTGTGATTTATTGACAAAGGAAAAAGAGGGTCCCGAGGCCTGACCAGTTGAGAACCACTGCTCTATAGTGCCCGTAATAGCGTGCACTGGAGTCCATTGTTATTCACTGTGTGTGTGTGGTTTTGCTCGGTGTATGTCAACGTCAACCCCCCCCCCCCCCCCCCCCCCTTGCGTAATCAGCACATCGGACAGCACCCTAGCACCCCCACTCAAAATACCTTCTCGCGCCTTTGCCCCGGTCCTCACTTTAAGCTCCTCCCAGCTGCTCTCTGATTGGCTGCTGCTCCTGCGTATGAGTGTGTGTGTGTGTGTGTGTGTGTGTGTGTGTGTAGCTCTTTGTGCAGCAGAGCACCGCGCCCTGAACGCCTCACTGCAGATCCCTCCGCCAGGTGAGCCGGATCGCGCTGCGCAGGTGAAGATTTGTGAGGATCGGAATTAAAGAAAGGAAAGAGTCATGGAGCCTCGAGACTAAAAACCAGAACCAGAAGAGACCAGAACCAGAACCCCGTTTCACTGAATCCACCTCCCGCTGCGTTCAGGGACTGTGTTTAAACTCGACGAACGGATTTACCTGACCTGCGACCCGAACACCAGGTGAGTTCAGTGTTCCTGTGGATCTCAGTTTCTGTGGAAAAGCCTGTCTCTAGTGTCCAACATGTAGCAGAGACACTTCTGTCTCCATTTAAAACTTCTCTGTGTTCTCTTTGCAGAAAGAGAGAGAGAAACTCTAACAGTTTATATCTGCCGGTTACAATCTACAAATACATATTTATATTGTATATTTCCGCTCCTCATGTTCAGTATCAGGAAGAAACTACAGCAAATGTATACAGTAGAAGTACTCGGATCTTATACTTGAGTAATAGCAGAAGTACTCGGATCTTATACTTGAGTAAAAGTAGAAGTACTCGGATCTTATACTTGAGTGAAAGTAGAAGTACTCGGATCTTATACTTGAGTAAAAGTAGAAGTACTCGGATCTTAAACTTGAGTAAAAGTAGAAGTACTCGGATCTTATACTTGAGTAAAAGTACAAGTACTCAGATCTTGTTCTTGAGTAAAAGTAGAAGTACTCAGATCTTGTACTTGAGCAAAAGTAGAAGTACTCAGATCTTGTGAATTTACTCCAGGTGGAACTAAAGTCTGATTCAACACTTGATTATATTTCACATCATTCATATGTGAAGTAACTAAAGGGATTAAATACATGTAGTGGAGTACAAGTACAACATGTACCTCTGAACTGTAGTGGAGAAGAAGTACACCATTATTTCTGCCATTTAAGATGCGTTCAAGGACAACAGAAAGTGCAATAAATAACCAGTTCATTTACTATGACAAAAAGTCAGATAGTGGGTTGAGATTTTGTGTTAAATTCTCCAAATACACAGCATATTTGTTCCATTTCAGATAACGCATGTGATATTGCAGTTTTAATTAACATGTTGAGTGTAGCTACAGCCCTTTTTCCAAAGTAGAAATACTAATTGTTCACAAAATAACATCAAAACCGCTCAACTAACTTAACTGGATTTACACAATGCCAAAAACAATATGTCCCTCGTTTATTTGAGTTTCACTTTTCTACAAATACACTCTGTTTTCTTCCGTTTTAGATCGAACATGTCATATTCCTGCCTCATGATGAGTGTAACTCCAGCTCGTATTCTACAGAAAGTGGATTTAAATTCAAATGCCTTTCTCTACGAGTCATAATGACGTCTTCCTCACATTCAGGGAGCAGCATATCCTTTACGAACACCACAACAAATACTATTGTTTGTTGAAATCGTACAAAACACTCAAAATCTGACCAGGATCTGTTCCTTTCACTAGATCTGTAAAGCGTCTCTGAGCACCTGTAAAAGCGCTAACAAAATAAATCTATTATTATTATTATTATTGTGATCTGGAGACGTGAGCTCACTAGCTGCTGCTAAACGGAGCTTATGGGGACATTACAACTCTTTATCAATCCCTGGAGAGATTACAAGTCTAATGATTAAGATACCAATAGAATAATGTAACCCGTAGATAAATGTCCGAGTGACGCTGCAGGTTGTTGTCAAATTAAACGCGTTTAAGTTTTGAAATAAGAGCTCTTCCTGTTTGCCTATCCTGATGAAGCTGTGATGCTTTATGGATACTTTACAGTACGGGTGATTCCTGTTTTTCCTGACGGTCCCATAGTTTACAGCGCTGTAATAAACGGAGTCAGTGAAGGTTACACGGTGTTGACTCACCTCTGGGAGGTTCTGCAAGGCCGCGCTCAGGGTCTCAATAACAGCTGGAACAAACACGTCCATCATCCCAATCTGCTTCATTAGATGAGCTGCTTTCTGTCCAACAGAGCTCTGTGAGAACACATGGGTTCACTAAAACTATAGCCTTCCATCACATCTCCCTTCTGCCGGAGACTGAAGGTGGAAGAAATGCATCTGGTTTTACAAGAAGCCTCTTATTGTGAACATCTCAGCGTGGACACGTTGAGGCTCCCCTCTTGCACATGTTGTTCATAGGCCTTTCTGCAGCAGCCTTCACCTGTAAGCAGAGCGGGGGACGGCTTCGCATTGTTGGGACAACATAAAGCTATAAATGACGTTTGGGATCCACAGCTCACCTGAGGGACCCCACCTGAGGGACCCCAGCTGAGGGACCCCAGCTGAGGGACCTCACCTGAGGGACCCCAGCTGAGGGACCCCACCTGAGGGACCCCAGCTGAGGGACCCCAGCTGAGGGACCTCACCTGAGGGACCCCAGCTGAGGGACCTCACCTGAGGGAGCTCACCTGAGGGACCTCACCTTAGGGACCTCACCTGAGGGAGCTCACCTGAGGGAGCTCACCTGAGGGACCTCACCTGAGGTACCTCACCTGAGGGAGCTCACCTGAGGGAGCTCACCTGAGGGACCTCACCTGAGGGACCCCAGCTGAGGGACCTCACCGGAGGGACCTCACCTGAGGGAGCTCACCTGAGGGACCTCACCTGAGGGAGCTCACCTGAGGGAGCTCACCTGAGGGAGCTCACCTGAGGGAGCTCACCTGAGGGAGCTCACCTGACGGAGCTCACCTGAGGGAGCTCACCTGACGGAGCTCACCTTTTCCCATAGTTAAAGTAATTTGCATCTCATTTGTTTAGCCGCGTAGAGAGTGTTGTTGAGAAGCTGACGAATCCCTCACTGCCTGCAGTATTAGTGCAATGCATGTTTTTAAACATATATCTTAAAGGATTTAGCTTTTATTTAAAAAATTTAAACAATATGTTTATACATTTTTCATTCTTTGAAACATGATAGTTACAAGACACGACATACCTTACACAAACTTACAAAACAAATTCAAGACAGGACATACAAAATCAAAAGAAGAATTGGGCCGGAGCAGACCTCTAAGGATTCAGCGTGTTGAGAGGGTCTTCGCTCTCTAGGGACCGCTTCATACGTGACCGCTTCATACGGGACCGCTTCATACGGGACCGCTTCATACGTGACCGCTTCATACGTGACCGCTTCATACGGGACCGCTTCATACGTGACCGCTTCATACGTGACCGCTTCATACGTGACCGCTTCATACGGGACCGCTTCACACGTGACCGCTTCACACGTGACCGCTTCACACGGGACCGCTTCACACGGGACCGCTTCACACGTGACCGCTTCATACGGGACCGCTTCACACGTGACCGCTTCACACGTGACCGCTTCACACGTGACCGCTTCACACGTGACCGCTTCATACGGGACCGCTTCACACGTGACCGCTTCATACGGGACCGCTTCACACGTGACCGCTTCACACGTGACCGCTTCACACGTGACCGCTTCACACGTGACCGCTTCATACGGGACCGCTTCACACGTGACCGCTTCATACGTGACCGCTTCATACGGGACCGCTTCACACGTGACCGCTTCACACGGGACCGCTTCATACGGGACCGCTTCATACGGGACCGCTTCATACGGGACCGCTTCACACGTGACCGCTTCACACGGGACCGCTTCACACGTGACCGCTTCACACGTGACCGCTTCACACGTGACCGCTTCACACGTGACCGCTTCATACGGGACCGCTTCATACGGGACCGCTTCACACGTGACCGCTTCATACGGGACCGCTTCACACGTGACCGCTTCACACGTGACCGCTTCACACGTGACCGCTTCATACGGGACCGCTTCACACGTGACCGCTTCACACGTGACCGCTTCATACGGGACCGCTTCACACGTGACCGCTTCACACGTGACCGCTTCACACGTGACCGCTTCACACGGGACCGCTTCACACGTGACCGCTTCACACGTGACCGCTTCACACGGGACCGCTTCACACGTGACCGCTTCACACGTGACCGCTTCACACGTGACCGCTTCACACGGGACCGCTTCATACGTGACTCTAAGGTAACTCTGGAGTCAATGAGGCGCTCTGAAACTCTATCTCGTCTGAAAGGCATCACAGGAAATGTGGAGCTGAAAAACAAACGTCACAGAGAGACAGATCGAGAGAGACAGATCGAGAGAGACAGAGAGACAGATCCCAGCAGAGAGACAGATCGCAGCAGAGAGACAGATCGCAGCAGAGAGACAGATCGCAGCAGAGAGACAGATAGAGAGAGACAGATAGCAGCAGAGAGACAGATCGCAGCAGAGAGACAGATAGACAGATCGCAGCAGAGAGACAGATAGCAGCAGAGAGACAGATAGACAGATCGCAGCAGAGAGACAGATCGCAGCAGAGAGACAGATAGACAGATCGCAGCAGAGAGACAGATAGCAGCAGAGAGACAGATAGACAGATCGCAGCAGAGAGACAGATCGCAGCAGAGAGACAGATAGCAGCAGAGAGACAGACAGATCGCAGCAGAGAGACAGATCGCAGCAGAGAGACAGATCGCAGCAGAGAGACAGATAGCAGCAGAGAGACAGATCGCAGCAGAGAGACAGATAGCAGCAGAGAGACAGATACTCTTTAATGTCCCCTGGTCTCCCAGCTGTGTGCGTCACTCTTTAGTGTCCCCTGGTCTCCAGCTGTGTGCGTCACTCTTTAGTGTACCCTGGTCTCCAGCTGTGTGCGTCACTCTTTAGTGTCCCCTGGTCTCCAGCTGTGTGCGTCACTCTTTAGTGTCCCCTGGTCTCCCAGCTGTGTGCGTCACTCTTTAGTGTCCCCTGGTCTCCCAGCTGTGTGCGTCACTCTTTAGTGTCCCCTGGTCTCCCAGTTGTGTGCGTCACTCTTTAGTGTCCCCTGGTCTCCCAGCTGTGTGCGTCACTCTTTAGTGTCCCCTGGTCTCCAGCTGTGTGCGTCACTCTTTAGTGTCCCCTGGTCTCCAGCTGTGTGCGTCACTCTTTAGTGTCCCCATGTCTCCCAGCTGTGTGCGTCACTCTTTAGTGTCGCCTGGTATCCAGCGGTGTGCATCAGTCTTTAGTGTCCCCTGGTCTTCCAGCTGTGTGCGTCACTCTTTAGTGTCCCCTGGTCTCCAGCTGTGTGTGTCACTCTTTAGTGTCCCCATGTCTCCGTGCTGTGGGCTTCACTCTTTAGTGTCCCCTGGTATCCAGCGGTGTGCATCACTCTTTAGTGTGCCCTGGTCTCCAGCTGTGTGCGTCTCTCTTTAGTGTCCCCTGGTCTCCCAGCTGTGTGCGTCCCTCTTTAGTGTCCCCTGGTCTCCCAGCTGTGTGCGTCCCTCTTTAGTGTCCCCTGGTCTCCCAGCTGTGTGCGTCACTCTTTAGTGTCCCCTGGTCTCCCAGCTGTGTGCGTCCCTCTTTAGTGTCCCCTGGTCTCCCAGCTGTGTGCGTCACTCTTTAGTGTCCCCTGGTCTCCAGCTGTGTGCGTCCCTCTTTAGTGTCCCCTGGTCTCCCAGCTGTGTGCGTCACTCTTTAGTGTCCCCTGGTCTCCAGCTGTGTGCGTCACTCTTTAGTGCCCCCCGGTCTCCAGCTGTGTGCGTCACTCTTTAGTGTCCCCTGGTCTCCAGCTGTGTGTGTCACTCTTTAGTGTCCCCTGGTTTCCCAGCTGTGTGCATCACTCTTTAGTGTCCCCTGGTCTCCCAGCTGTGTGCGTCACTCTTTAGTGTCCCCTGGTCTCCCAGCTGTGTGCGTCACTCTTTAGTGTCCCCTGTTCTCCAGCTGTGTGCGTCACTCTTTAGTGTCCCCTGGTCTCTCAGCTGTGTGCGTCACTCTTTAGTGTCCCCTGGTCTCCAGCTGTGTGCGTCACTCTTTAGTGTCCCCTGGTCTCCCAGCTGTGTGCGTCACTCTTTAGTGTCCCCTGTTCTCCAGCTGTGTGCGTCACTCTTTAGTGTCCCCTGTTCTCCAGCTGTGTGCGTCACTCTTTAGTGTCCCCTGGTCTCCAGCTGTGTGCGTCCCTCTTTAGTGTCCCCTGTTCTCCAGCTGTGTGCGTCACTCTTTAGTGTCCCCTGTTCACCAGCTGTGTGCGTCACTCTTTAGTGTCCCCTGGTCTCCAGCTGTGTGCGTCCCTCTTTAGTGTCCCCTGTTCTCCAGCTGTGTGCGTCACTCTTTAGTGTCCCCTGTTCTCCAGCTGTGTGCGTCACTCTATAGTGTCCCCTGTTCTCCAGCTGTGTGCGTCACTCTTTAGTGTCCCCTGGTCTCCCAGCTGAAGATGTTTCTTCATGTGGAACATTTGGGTTTGATCTGCATCCTCTCTCTTCATGAGATGCTGCTTTCACCTGGAGGTAAAGGTCACAAACAAACAACACTTCCTCTTCAGATGTGATCAAACCTTTCCTGTGTAAAGTTTAGTGAGGAGGAGGAGGAGGAGGAGGAGGAGGAGGAGGCTGTAATGACCGGTTTCCATTCAAACTGCTGTTTACTGATTGCCACAAACACAAAGCTGGAAGGGACACACTCGTGCAAATACAGAAACAGTGCGTTCTGTTGAGTCCAGAGAGAAACAGAGAGAAGCAGCAAATATACAGATTTCAAGGCTAAAGAACTGCATTTTGTAAAACTCAGTAGCACACATGAACCTTAAGGATCAAATAACTATGAAAATATGATTTAAAACATAGAAAGCACAGATCCAGATTTGTGGGACATTTTCTGACCCGTTTGCTTCAAAGGTTTCTCGACTGAGTATTTGATTATCCAAATGAATTGACTGATGGACGCAGCGCAGTCTAAATCCATCACTGTTAACAACAACAACAACAACAACAACAACAACCACAACAACAAAGCAGCCCATGCATTACAGCGTTCATATTATGTAAAAAGGTCGGCACACGTTATCAAGAATACAAATGCAATAAAGTAACAAATGCAGTACTTTGATAATGGGATGGCTCTGCTTCTCTCCCCGGCTCTGAGCTGCTGTCTCTCGCTTCTTTCTCCTCCAGTGCTAAATGCTACCCAGCTAGCCTCTGTGCTGCAGGTCAGGCTCAGGTGTGTTTACCTGCAAACAGCTGTGAGGTGTGTGTGTGTGTGTATGTGTGTGTGTAATTATCTGTTGTTACAACACACACCAAGGACGAGCTGTTGTTGCTGCTAACGCTCAAAGCTCACAGAGCGAGTGTTCGTCCTCCATGCGTCCTTCAAACTGATAAAGACTTCTTTAATCTGCTGAAAGAGGAACACTTTGGACACAGCTGCTTGTTTGGTGAACTCTGTACACATTTAGGTTCACCTGCTCTGATATAAGCATGCTATTGTTCCCATAACACGGGGGGGGGGGGATTCCCGTGAGCATGCCGTAACATGGAACAGTACAGGAGTAGTCACGTAAGACGGACAGACTTCATTCCTTTATTCGTGCTGGCGGACATGTTGCTACATTTTCAAGATGTTCTGTTTGTTTTTCTCATAAGAATATTTACTAAAAACCTTCACAACAACCAATAAACCACAAACATGTATGTGTCAGAAATCCAAATGTAATGGGAAGCAAATGTCGGGTAAAGTGGTTCCATCTGGTTCAGAAGCTGCATCTTTAACACGTCTCTCATTGATAATGGCTTGCACTCGGATAACCCTGTTACTAAGATGATATATTTTTGGATCTATTCTTTCTATGAATCCCCAGAGCCTGTGATGATTTAGAACAAGGAGCCGATCAGGCCACAAACATCCGATTAGTGAAGGAAGGAAATCAGTTTGAGGAGAGGAAAGGTCACTTGGAAAACAATAAGAAAAAGTGTGTTGATTGATGGCTCGTGCCTCGAGGGAGGGAAATGTTCTCACTTCCTCTCTAAACACACACACACACACACACACACACACACACACGCGCCCCCCAGTCAAACTCTTTTCCTGCAGTTGTCTCGTGTGTGTGTGTGTGTGTGTGTGTGTGTGTGTGTGTGTGTGTGTGTGTGTGTGTGTGTGTGTGTGTGTGTGTGTGTGTGTGTGTGTGTGTGTGTGTGTGTGTGTGTGTGTGTGTGTGTGTGTGTGTGTGTGTGTGTGTGTGTGTGTGTGTGTGTGTGTGTGTGTGTGGGACGGACTGTGACCTTAAACACTGAGTTCAGGTTTACCGTTCATTCATGCTGCTACTGATGCTAACATGCTACTGATGCTAACATGCTACTGATGCTAACATGCTACTGATGCTAACATGCTACTGATGCTAACATGTTACTGATGCTAACATGCTACTGATGCTAACATGCTACTGATGCTAACATGCTAACATGCTACTGATGCTAACATGCTACTGATCTAGATATTCTGGATTTTTCTTTTCAGGGCCCTCGGTGTGGGGCTGTAAACTCGACCCAAACGCCGCTTACAGCCGGCCCCCTAAAAGTTGTTCTGTTCACGTTGTCATTTTTAGACTCCTTCTCTTCTTTGCTTGTGAATCCAAAAGCTGCGAGGCATGGCTGTTTCCGTTTGGCCATATTTGTTATAACAAAGCCAGAATTAACAAAATATCAATAGGCCTATGAACTTTAAATATCGCGCCGGCATCGCCGCCGTAACCATAGCAACGTAAGTAGCGTAAAGAATTCAGCACGCCACGTACAGATGGCAACGCCCAGAAATATGAAACAAATATTCAGAAACTTTAATGAACAATGACTATTATTTATTTCAAGAACTTTTATTTACAGAAACTCAACATTTCTAATCTGTGTGCAGAAGTATTATCATTTTATTTAAAAAACATTTAGAATTATTATTAAAAAATGTTTTACTCTATTTTGTCCCCCTGCAGGTTGACCCTCTCTGATGGCCCCCCGATCCCCCCCCCTGCGCAGTGGGCTCATCTGACTCCTCCCCCTCCGCTGACTATTCCCCTTCCACTGACCCCTCCTCTGACTCCTCCCCCTCCTCTGACTCCTCCCCTTCATCTGAACCCTCCCCCTCCTGACTCCTCCCCTCCCCTACTCTACTTCCTGCCCCCCTCCCTTGCAGTAACCATGGATACGGATACGGACGACAGGCTCGGCTGTTACTACAACAAAAGCGTGAGGTTCTTCTACGAGGCAAGCGGGAAGAACATCAGCACCCACTGGCGTGACCGTGACTACGTGATCGTGACGCTCGGCATGGCGGTGTGTGTCATCGTCATCTTCTCCAACCTGCTGGTGATGGCGGCCATCTTTAAGAACCGCCGCTTCCACTACCCCATCTACTACCTGCTGGGGAACCTGGCCGTGGCCGACCTGTTCTCAGGTACCTGGGCTTCACTGTGTACTACTTCTTTTTATCTGCATTTTGATTTGATATTATTTAGTATCATTTGATTTTGGTTTTATAATTGTTTCACTTTATTTAATTTTTGCATTATTTTATCATCTTTTATTTATATTTTTTCTGTTTAAAATAATGTTTGCGTGTCTCTGCGTGCACTTTGAGTTAATAAGCCTGACTCAGCTGAACCTATGACACACACTCAGGCCCAATCCCAAACCACGCCCTACACCCATAGGCGGAGTTTGACATTTGCGCTTGGGGGGGGCAAACCTTCTTTACTGACGTCAGTACACAGTCCCAACTATTGCGTGGGGTGCTACGGATACAGTAGCATTAAAGCCAGCGCTCACCGCACTGAGTGACTCTTCCACATACGAACACAACTCGTCCCGTCATGCACGCCTCATGCCCGCCGTACACAGACTCTCATATGGAAGGGGCGGTCTCTCCCCCCAACAACAGCATTACTGTAAAACGTATCATCTTATACTTATTTGATAACTACTGTATCCCTTGGTTACTTGAACACGCTACAATATTATGAACCAGTGTCCTACTTAGTGCCGAAGCAGACGCCTTAAACGTCTCAGAAGTTGGACGTTTTAAAAATCGCTGAATATTTTAAATTGCTGCTAATTATTGTAATACAAAAGCTGAATTACTTGTATGCAAAAAAAAAAGTGAGGGAACTTGTGTCCTTAACCTCATACGTCACACACACACGTCACAACATGCGACTGCTCAAAAATGAAATTATTTCAAACAAAACATGATATTATTCAGATTTGTATTGTAACAATAATTTTATTACATCTATTCCAATATTGACATGCGAAATGTTTGTATTGGAACAGTTTTAGACGTAGTAATGCTGTAACATATTTCAGCCACTAGAGGGGGCAATGCCCCCCCTGCATAATCCGCCTATGCCTACACCCTACCCCTACACACCCCCCCTCCGTGACGGAGTGACACTCGCAGCTCAACGAGGCTCCCTCCTGTCAGATGGAGGGAGTAAATACAGCAGCAAGCTTTGGGACGGCCTCCCCTCTCTCCGGCAGAAACAGGAAATGCCGTAACTGTGTTGACATTAAACATTAAAAAGACCAGGCCGTTCAGAGAGAATCAAAGGAAGGAAGGAAGGCAGCTTTGCATGACGTTCTTCTGGACGTGTTTCATTGTGGTGATAGTGAGGGTAGTCAATCCTTTTTTTTCTAAATAAGGTCCCATGGAGATCCAGCGGAAGGGAAGGGACTTCGCCACTCTATAAAAATTAAGTATTGAAGTCAATGGAGAGAGAAAGATTAAACATATGATGTTTGTCAATTTAAAAGATAATTTTGCAAGTAAAATTTAAAAAAAAATGTGTCGTAAAACTGTGAAGTAACACATTTGTTTGTGTGAATCGCTGAATGAACTACATCTCT
>NW_027640362.1:80106-90106 GCF_949606895.1 Notothenia rossii
CCGTACTGTACCGTTTCTAATCATATCCCACCTCACTGTACCGTATCTAATCATATCCCACCGTACTGTACCGTATCTAATCATATCCCACCTCACTGTACCGTATCTAATCATATCCCACCTCACTGTACCGTATCTAATCATATCCCACCTCACTGTACCGTATCTAATCATATCCCACCGTACTGTACCGTTTCTAATCATATCCTACCTCACTGTACCGTATCTAATAGGGATGGGAATTTGAAAGCAAATGTATATTCGACCCCCCAAAAAACGGTTAACCGGTTAACCGAAATGTACATGTCCTATAAAAAAAAAAATTGGCAATTTTTTTTTTCCCAATAATTTTTGGAAATAAATACAAACATGTTAAAATAAGAGTAGAAAGCAAGTCGAATTTGTCAAATGTATTGAACTGGTGATCACAGTAATAATATCCAGGGGATGCATGCAGAGCTGTGATTGGCTGAGATAAGTCCAGCCGGTTAGAGCTCCTCCAGAGAGCCTCCTCTCTCCTCTTTCCTCTCTCCTCTCTACTCTCTCCTCGGTTAGAGCTCCTCCAGAGAGCCTCCTCTCTCCTCTTTCCTCTTTCCTCTCTCCTCTCTCCTCGGTTAGAGCTCCTCCAGAGAGCCTCCTCTCTCCTCTTTCCTCTTTCCTCTCTCCTCTCTCCTCGGTTAGAGCACCTCCAGAGAGCCTCCTCTCTCCTCTCCTCTCTCCTCTCTCCTCAGTTAGAGCTCCTCCAGAGAGCCTCCTCTCTCCTCTCTCCTCTCTCCTCGGTTAGAGCTCCTCCAGAGAGTCTCCTCTCTCCTCTCTCCTCTCTCCTCGGTTAGAGCTCCTCCAGAGAGCCTCCTCTCTCCTCTCTCCTCTCTCCTCGGTTAGAGCTCCTCCAGAGAGCCTCCTCTCTCCTCTCTCCTCGGTTAGAGCTCCTCCAGAGAGCCTCCTCTCTCCTCTCTCCTCTCTCCTCGGTTAGAGCTCCTCCAGAGAGCCTCCTCGATGCTCGATCCTCGAAGTGCATTTACGGCCCGTCTACACTACAGGCATCAAAAAATCTTGAAGCTGGGACCAACAACCAATCACATGAATGTCCCGCCCCCGACATACAAAGCAATAGCAATGTTAAAACGAAGTAAACTGGATATAAACTCTCCAAACAGGAGAAAACCTACCAGTTTCACCCACTGTCTCTGCCACCTCCCTCCATGCCTGGTTCCTCCGGCTTGTATCCCGGTAAATAGTTCCGGTCGTAAAGAACCGGGTGATTTGCTACCGTAATATCTCGTTTGGAATATGAGGAAATGAACTGCGGTCTGGCTCTCCCAGCTTGCATGCAGTTTGATTGGCTAGCGCTTGCACTGGCGGGATTTGCATAAACGGGATTTGATTGGCTGATGCCGATAGATGCTCGTGATGCTTGCAAAGCCATGCTCCGCTCCCCACAATGCAGTTCGGCGAAGATTACAAATCTTCTACGTCACCCCATTCAAGTGAATGGGCGAAGCGTTGAAAGCATTTTTCGATGCCTGTAGTGTAGACGGGCCGTTAGAGAAATGAGATGTCCTTCAACATGGTGCACTGAAATTCATTTCCGGGTCACTACCGGAAGACCGAGGAGTCGAGGAGTCGAGGAGGGAGAATGAGAGTATTGAGAAACCTCTCATGAGTACACAACCATGGCTAGAAATGAATAAGTCGTGGCTAATCTGTACCGAAGTTTCTGCAGCTCTGTGTTCCGGTTTAAAGCGTCCTCCTGTACCTCCTGAGCACTAACAGTTCCTCTGTGTCCCGGTTTAAAGCGTCCTCCTGTACCTCCTGAGCACTAACAGTTCCTCTGTGTCCCGGTTTAAAGCGTCCTCCCGTACCTCCTGAGCACTAACAGTTCCTCTGTGTCCCGGTTTAAAGCGTCCTCCTGTACCTCCTTAGCACTAACAGTTCCTCTGTGTCCCGGTTTAAAGCGTCCTCCTGTACCTCCTGAGCACTAACAGTTCCTCTGTGTCCCGGTTTAAAGCGTCCTCCTGTACCTCCTGAGCACTAACAGTTCCTCTGTGTCCCGGTTTAAAGCGTCCTCCTGTACCTCCTGAGCACTAACAGTTCCTCTGTGTCCCGGTTTAAAGCGTCCTCCTGTACCTCCTGAGCACTAACAGTTCCTCTGTGTCCCGGTTTAAAGCGTCCTCCTGTACCTCCTGAGCACTAACAGTTCCTCTGTGTCCCGGTTTAAAGCGTCCTCCTGTACCTCCTGAGCACTAACAGTTCCTCTGTGTCCCGGTTTAAAGCGTCCTCCTGTACCTCCTTAGCACTAACAGTTCCTCTGTGTCTCCGCAGGGTGCTTTGTGATGTGCTGGACTCCGGCCCTGGTGGTTCTGCTTCTGGACGGCGTGGGCTGCGACAGTTGTAAAGTTCTGCGCTACGAGAAGTACTGCCTGGTTCTGGCCGAGTGCAACTCCTTCGTCAACCCCATCATCTACTCCTTCAGGGACAAGGACATGAGGAGGACCTTCAAGGAGATCCTGTGCTTCCTGTGCCGCAGACGAGACGGAGACAGGATCCCCTCCTCGGGGGTGCACTTTAACACGATGGAGCACGAGGTACTGTCCGAGAGTAACGGAGAAAATACGCAAGCCCCTGAATGCACCACCACGCTAAGCAGATGATCTGCTCCGACGCTGCGACTCTTAGAGGTTGCATTCAGGGCCACTCTGTACCTTTGCCTATCACAAGAAATACCCCCACCAAGTCACGGTCTAAAACCTTGCGGTGCTAATCTGATGAAACAGGGTCAAACTCTACCACTCAGTCCCTCTTATAGGGATATTTTCACAATAAAACAGGTCCGCTGCCACTCACTAAATGTTGCATTTCAATTGGACTCGTAATTAAAGAAAATCACGGTTCATTTTTATTTTATTTTATATTTCAAAAAACACCCAGGTGCAAATCTGATAAAACGGGGTTCATTAAAAGAATGGAACTACCCTTAAAGCATGCAGCGGATACTTTCACAATAAAACGCTGACAAATTAAAGGTTTAGTTATTTAAGAAACCGGGTGCCCACAGGGTTCATCTCGACCACTCTGCAGAATATCTGATATGTTTGTCCTTAGTGCCTTCGACCAGGGGGGGGAACCTTTTCCTCTCAAGGGCCATTTCAATTTTTTCAACATCCTCCGAGGGCCGTACAAATTATTGACCTCTGCTTAAAAATACTCAAATCTTTCATGCTGTGCAAAAAAAAAGCAACCTCTGAATCCAGAGATCTCACCATGACGTGCACGGTGTGCCACCACAACAGAAAGATATGGACACAACATGTGTGCAAATGGATTTAGTTTCCTATCCATGTGAACATGATTTGAGTGGGGGGGGGTCCTAACCTCCTCTAGGGGGGTCCGAGGGCATGCTCCCTGGAGATTGTTTTAAATGTTGAAGTTGAAAGCATCAATCTGCTGCACTTTGAGAGCAACATGGAGAGATCTATGGATCCATCTCTCAACACCAGATGAAACAGAACTGTAAGCAGATGTTCTTTCTCTTTATGGATATTTTACAAATCACTCCCCTTTCAAACTGTATTCTTGTTTATTAATAACAAAAATTTTTTTACCGTCATATAGTATTTTATACCAGTTTACTTTAACTATAATGATCATATAAAGATGTGCCTTTACCTCACTGGTTGGAGAAAAAGCTTCTTCTATTCGTTAGCATAGCTAGCTAACCAGATGCTAATAACAAGTTAGTGACTGTATGATCAGTATGACAGATGAACAGATCGCCACTGGGCTTTCAACTAAAGACACAGCCACGCAGACACTGCGGCATGTGTACGGCTCCTTATGGGTACTGCCATTTGTGAAGTCACGGAGCCGCGTTCTGGTGCTCTCTGTTAGAACTACACTCCTGTCAGACGAGACATATACCACGTGATGACACGTTAGGCTCGTGTTGTGTTCAAGGGCCCTGACCTTGGCCAGGAAAAACAGGCACTTGCTTGTTTGATTCTTTTGCGGTGTAGATTTCTTTAAAAAAAAATGTGCATGTGTTTATAAATTGCCTCGAAGGCCGTATCAAATGTCTCGCGGGCCGTATACGGCCCGGGGGCCGGAGGTTCCCCACCCCTGCCTTAAAGCATAGTGGAATATTTCACAATAAAACCTGTTTTCACACCCTGACAAAGTAATGGATGCATTTCAATGGAGCTCATCGTTATTTTCCCATTTACTTTTCACTCAAAAAAAATGTATGTGAAAATCAGATGAAAAAATAAAGAGGCTAAACGAATCCGCGCTTCACTTTTGAAACGTGAGACGTTAGCGGGCAGGTTTGCGGCCGATGGGATGCTGTGCGAACAGACGCTCACTTCCTGTCTCACAGTTGTTTATGACCTGAAACTAGAACGGGCTGTAAGGAGGACTTCCTGTGACTGTTCTGCAGAGAGAAGACGGGGACTCTGCAAACCTTTTTACCATTTGTGGCTTTTAATGTTTTTACTTTCAAGTGTGTTGCATGCGGTTCGTGTCTGGGCAGTGCATGTGACGTTTTAAACGTTTGCACAAAAAAACAATTAATTATGTCGTGAAATGTTGATTTTTATTCGTGCCAAATCTAAACCTTGCTCAGCTTTGCTCAGTGTGTCTCCAGTCTCCTCACGCTTAATGTGCGATGCATTGTCTGTGGCCGTGCGCTCCTGCTCACCAAACACTCAGTAAAACGGTGAAAACATTAACAAATATAAAAACTCTAAACAAATCAAAAAGCACAAGAAATATAAATAAACAATGCAGTGTATAAAGAATAGGGGTTTCCTTTAAACACTCTCAAAACTTTAAATCACAACTGTGTTAAAGTGAGACAAAGGTTAAAGAATAGGAGAGCTGTTTGAAGCACTCATCCAGGTGCATGGGGGGGGGGGGGGGGTTAGGGTTATCCCATTGGACTACCTGATGCTGCCTTCAGGGACCAACACAGAAACACAATACAATGTAATATATGTTAAAGCATAAAGTGACACTCGTCCAATCCGCTCTCGGAGATCAGACACATATATGTTTGCATAAGAATGACAGGATGTGAAAGTCTCCGTGAGGTTTTAAACACCAGACACGTTCATATGTGGAAGTCCCCTGCTGTCTCCACCTGTGTGTGTGTGTGTGTGTGTGTGTGTGTGTGTGTGTGTGTGTGTGTGTGTGTGTGTGTGTGTGTGTGTGTGTGTGTGTGTGTGTGTGTGTGTGTGTGTGTGTGTGTGTGTGTGTGTGTGTGTGTGTGTGTGTGTGTGTGTGTGTGTGTGTGTGTGTGTGTGTGTGTGTGTGTGTGTGTGTGTGTGTGTGTGTGTGTGTGTGTGTGTGTGTGTGTGTGTGTGTGTGTGTGTGTGTGTGTGTGTGTTGCCTTAAAGCAGTCCAGATGCGTGTGTGGTTACACTGGGTCATGATCCTCGCCACATTTCCTCTGACTTGTTACTCTGGTATGTGTGTAAGTTGTGCTTTATCTCACACACACACACACACACACACACACACACGCACACACACACACACACACACACACACACACACACACACACACACGCACGCACGCAGCCTGTTATAGCAGGAAGTGTGTGTGTGCTGTGTGTTATTCCCATGGTTTTTTTGGGTTACATTTGAACAGAGACGTTGTGCACTCTTAAAGGGACAGGCGCGCATTTTAAAGTGATGACTTTATATTCAGTCTTTATTTGTATGTGTCCAGGCTTCCATTCGATCAGCTGTTTGTTTTTCACTTTTTAGCTTTGCTTTTTCAAAACATTTTATTTTTTAATTTGGGTTTATTTTTGTACAAAGATTGTTTAAAGTTTGATGAATAAATGTTTGAACCTGCTGCTGTGCGTCCGCTCCGTGTGCTTTGTTGTCCTTCTGTGTTTTTATTTGCATTTTATTTTGGTAGTGTGTGTTCCTCACTTCCTGGCCTCTGATTTGAATGAGTCTTTAAGGTGTTTCCAGGTCCTTTACTTCAGTACAAGTACTCATACAACACCGCTCATACTACATTATATATTTACTCTATATTATATATATATTAGCGTCTCGCCCTCATGCTTTTGAAGAGCTTGATTGCCACCTGCAGGAGCCATTTCCATGTCAGTGTGCTTTATTTATAATGCAATACTATTTAGAACACTAGGTGGCGGGGGTTCGCTGCACCGGGTATATACACATATAAATCGGTCCAAACTGTTTTTGGTAAATGTATAACCAAATATATTTTATAACTCTTGGTTTTTTTCATGTTTTATTTTTGAAGACCTCCAGAAGGCTATAAATACAAATTTAAAAAATAATAATTAAAATTGGGGTCCTCAAAGCCCCTTTCTAAATGTCCCTCAGCTCACGCCTGAAGCCTGTGTGCCGCAGTGTTCATGTGTCAATGAGTCCACTTTTTAAATACATTCAGTCAATTAAAACACTTTCTAACAAATCTTAGTTGATTTAAAAAAAGCTCTAACTTATTCACATAACCAGCTTTAAATAAACCTTCATATTTCCTCTCATGATAATCCATCTGAGGGTCTGTGTAAGGGATGAGCTGGAACAGGAGAAAGCAGACCCTCTGGAGAGCTGCGATGCTTCTCAAAGCTTTCAAGACTCATCGAGATACATTTGATCGGTTTGCTGAATTATGAGGCGATATGCCTCCCCTCTAGCGGGGGTCCGGCCCTTCAGATGTTTCTCTGTGTGTGGCCCTCAGTGAGAACAGTTTGGACCCCCTTGATGTACATTATACAAGTTTAAATACGAGGTAAAGTGTGAATCCAGTTTTTAAAGTGGCATGAGAAGGAAATACTGTCGTACAAATATGTCACATTTGCATTTAAGTAAAATCTTGTTTCCTTGACTTCGTATTTAAACACATGATGTTATTATGATTCTGCGTGTATTTGGGTTTTTACTGATGCATTATTTTAGATCTAGCCCACGTTGCTGCCCGGTTGATATTAACCCGTACCTGAAGTACACGCTCGGGTTAAGGACTCTTTCTGCTCGATGCTAACGGATAATAAACATTATATTAATCTGGCTTTTAATTGGCTCTTCACTCGGGCACGCACTTCACGTTACATTTAGGTATCTCGTTTTTATTTGCCAGAACGTGTCAACATCAAAACGCGTTGTTTTTCAACTCGTTTAATATCGTACAGCCGATAACACTTCAGTACAATGCTTACAAATAAATGTGCTTTGAATGTGTATACAGTATTCATTATGATCTCCACTCGTATCTGTATGACACCCTGCTCCTGTGGTACACCTCATCCTGTTGTTGTTGTTGTTGTGTTAACCCCCGCTGTCTCCTCTGTCTGTAGAACTATAAGCCTCCTACTGCAGACCCCATACTGAGCAGCACCAACGGGACGCCTCTGATCCATCGACAGGAAGCCCCGCCCCCTTCAGAGACCTGAGGAGGACGAGGACAGTCTGTGGACTCAGAGACCCTGTGATTGGTCCAGAGGTCCGGTGGAGGGTCTCCAGTCCAGTCCTGCAGAACAAACAGGGACATTTTTCTATATTTTCCGACAGGAATGAAAGACGTCCTGTGGGTTGCCAGGTTGGGAGGATGTGCAAACTCCTCTGTTCTCTTTGCAGAGCTGCTTCCAGTCTTTCCTTATTGTTTAAAGCTTTGGCCCAGTCTCTACCGTTTGGTAATGAACATGTTTTTATTTTATTTTAAATTGCCTCCACTTTTGTCCATCCGTCTCATCGTCCTGTTTATCGTGCGATCATGTTCCTGCATTTCTTGGATTGTAGTTTAACTTTCTGATTTAAAGACATATTACAGATTGATAAAGATCAAAGTGTTTCTTCCCCTGCCAACATTAATAGCATGTGTTTCATTCACACACAGAGGAGCAATTTGTGGGTGAATTCTCAATTATTTTTAAACCTGTGACAAAACTCTGAAACACCAAATCAAACCTGGCAACCCGTTCTCATTAACAGCTGATCTGAAAAGCCTTAATTATCATCCTGTTCAAACTGTAATAAGCTGCTTCATGAGACTATTTTAAATGTGTTTATAGTTAGTTTTTACCTTTTTATTTTAATAATAATATTTACAAAAATGCTCTGAAATTTCCTCCAAAATGTTTCCAGTAAATTCTATTTTTGCACTTTTTTGACAATTGGAAATTAAGCTTTTATTTGTATCTTGTTGTGGCTGTTTGCATCTTTATGAAGAATATTTTTGTAAATTGTGATATAAAGGATATTTATAATGTACAGTATATGGTGCGACTCAAAGCAAAGCTTTAAAGGTTTTCTAACTTTAAAGGGAAATAATGCAGCTTTATTTTAATACTGAACATTAAAGATGTTTTTTGACTCGTGCTTCAGTGTCCGTCCATGATCACCACAGAACAGATCATCTATCTTTATATTTAATTCATTATTAAAGCTTCTCTCAGATCCGGAGATCCTTTCTCCGTTTTAAACCTCTGACCAAATGTTAGAGGCAAGGCCGGGTTAGTAAGGAAAGTCAGGAAGTGAAAAGTTCGTGCTCATGCATTTAATGAACTTGGATACCACCTAGGAGCCATGTCATGGAAGTTGTTGGCATGTCAGTTTACTTTATTTATATTTATAATGCAATATTATTTAGAACACTTGGTGGCGGGGGTTAGCTGCACCGGTGTATGAAGGCGGTCAAAAGTCACGGGAAGAGCGAGGACACAGGAGGAAGAGCACACCGATCTAACCAGCGAATGAACAGCCCGGCAGATGCTCAACATACTACAACCATCCACTCAGTAATGAAAGGTTTTGAGTTTAGATGGTAATAGAGACCAACAACAGTGTTGAGCCGGAAAGGACTTCATATTGAGTCATGTTCTGTGTGTAGAGCTACCTGAGGACATGATACGCAGGATCCTCATCCTCGTTGCGCTCGAGGACGGGGATCCTGCCATCTGCACGCTCGCCCTGACCTGCAGACAAATCAGTGACACTGTGAGCCAGCAGTCCTTTCAAGAGGAGGCCCACTTCAGCTGGCTGGACAGTCAGTGCAATAAGTGTCCCCCCCCCCCCCGTAATAAACCTCCCTACATATAAACAATGCATGTGGGCTCATCATTCTGTCACCTTCTGCAGCATATAGTCACCTCACAAGTATTGCTATCAGTCCGTCATTATAGTGTCATAGTACTGCAGCACTCGCCCTACGGCCGAATCACAACCGTGAGGATCCTTTACCCCACTCTCACCCGTGCCATATGCTGAAATATATTATTCATGTATTCAATTATATTTTCCTATGAATGTTATGTGTTCTGAGAGTTGATGGGTTGGGTTGATGCTCAGCAGGACCCAAGACCCATATTCGTCACCAAAAAGGAGAGCCCTTCAGCAGTTTGGTCATAACGTCATTTTATTTGTAAAAACTGTTGGCTGGTATCTTCATGCCAATGCATCAAAACCAAGTGATTTCCATTCGTTAATAACTCAAATCTATTTAGATAGACTCTAGCATTAAGATGTCTTTAAACTAGTTGTTTGTGGTTGCTACGGCAACGACATTTCCTGTAAAGTCCGCCATTTTGCCAGCGTCACTAGAGCTCCAGAGAGAGAGGGGAGCTAGAGCTTCAGAGAGGCGGAGCTAGAGATTATGGCTCTGCAGTGAGCACCACTTGACAGATCAGTCAATCAATGTTTATTTATACAGCCCAATATCACACATGTTACATTTGTCTCAGTGGACTTCAAAGTTTGTACAGAATATCAGTATGACAATACGACACCCTCTGTCCTTAGACCCTCTGTCCTTAGACCCTCTGTCCTCAGACCCTCTGTCCTTAGACCCTCTGTCCTTAGACCCTCTGTCCTCAGACCCTCTGTCCTTAGACCCTCTGTCCTTAGGCCCTCACATCGTACAAGGAAACACTTCCAGAGGAACCCCACAGTTTAAAGGGGAACATGGAGAAACCTCAGGGAGAGCAACAGAGGAGGGATCCCTCTCCCAGGACGGACAGACGTG
>NW_027640362.1:95106-101784 GCF_949606895.1 Notothenia rossii
TCTCTCTCTCTCTCTCTCTCGCCCTCCCTCTCTCTCTCTCTCTCTGTCTTTCCCTCTTCCTCCCTGTCTCTCTCTCCTCCTCCTCCTCCTCCCCCCCTCTCCTCCTCTTCTCTCCCCGGTCATGGTGGATTCTCCCGGTGCGATGAAGAAGAGCCTCCCGGTTCCGGAGCTCCAGCCTCTGGACCGGTACGATCTCAGCCGGGCGAAAACCTCCGCGAGTGTCCGCTGGCTGCTGAATAAAGCGTACGGATCTGCAGGTAACCTTCCTCCTCTTCCTCCTCCTCCAGGCTCCTCTTCCTCCGCTCTCTCCCCGCTCTGAGGCTCCTCTGGGTGGGGCTCCGTCTTGCATCCTCCCGCTGAAGCTCCTGCAGCCTCAGCACCGCTCGGATCCTTCCGCGGTTTCAGGCTGCAGGATAACAAAAACGTGTTTAAAATCATATAAATGTGACGGTGCATGTGGGTGTTGTCGTCGTCCCCCCGGCATGCTGTCATTGCTGCGGCGCAACAAAGCCTTCGGTCGGAGAGGAGGGGGGGGGGGGGGGGGTGTTCGGCCTGCGGAGCCTCCAGCAGCGGAACAACACCTTTCATATTCACTGAAATATATAAGGATATTGAGCCATTTGGCCTTTATTCTATCTCAATCTCAAGCTGGACTCGAACCTCTGCAGCTGGTGCCCGATCCCAGCCTGACATTAATATGGATATTATGGATTGACTGTAAAGGGTCTCAGTGTGTGTCAGCAGAGGGAGAAAACACCTGAAATATTAAGAGCTATTTTATTTAGACTATTGGACTATTTCCATTTTATTTTACTTTATATTTTTACTGCCCTACATTTATCTGAAACTCTTATTATTTATTTATTTTTGCATTTTAAGAAATTATTATGTTACCGGGTATGCACAAACAAATGAAATACATTTAAAACTATAATACAAATATTTCTATATGTTGAAAATACTGTGTTGATTACATTTAATTCATTAAAGTCTATAACTAAAGGAATTAAATAAACGTAAAGGAGTACAAGTACAGCGTTTACCTCTGAACTGTAGTGGATTAGAAGTACAACGAAGCATGACATTTAAATACTCAATTAGAGATACCTCAAAATTAATTAAGTTCAGAACTTGAGTAAATGTACTCAGTTACTTTCTGCAGTTCTACAAAAGTGTCCTAGTTTATGTAATAATTCAGATTCCTGTTATATTTGTGTCTCAGCTTCACTGGACAAAGCCCCCAGCGCCTGATTTAATATGAATGTTCGCCCTTAAGAAAACTATCTCAATAAAGAATCTCCTCTGATTCAGATGTATTCCTCCAGACAGAGGAGGACTACTCTTTAAAGAGTCCTCTCCTGTTGATGTTCAGGTGTATATCAGTATGTAGTGTCTCTACTTTAAAGAGTCCTCTCCTGCTGATGTTCAGGTGTATCAGTATGTAGTGTCTCTACTTTAAAGAGTCCTCTCCTGTTGATGTTCAGGTGTATATCAGTATGTAGTGTCTCTACTTTAAAGAGTCCTCTCCTGCTGATGTTCAGGTGTATATCAGTATGTAGTGTCTCTACTTTAAAGAGTCCTCTCCTGCTGATGTTCAGGTGTATATCAGTATGTAGTGTCTCTACTTTAAAGAGTCCTCTCCTGCTGATGTTCAGGTGTATATCAGTATGTAGTGTGTCTACTTTAAAGAGTCCTCTCCTGCTGATGTTCAGGTGTATATCAGTATGTAGTGTCTCTACTTTAAAGAGTCCTCTCCTGCTGATGTTCAGGTGTATATCAGTATGTAGTGTCTCTACTTTAAAGAGTCCTCTCCTGCTGATGTTCAGGTGTATATCAGTATGTAGTGTCTCTACTTTAAAGAGTCCTCTCCTGCTGATGTTCAGGTGTATATCAGTATGTAGTGTCTCTACTTTAAAGAGTCCTCTCCTGCTGATGTTCAGGTGTATATCAGTATGTAGTGTCTCTACTTTAAAGAGTCCTCTCCTGCTGATGTTCAGGTGTATATCAGTATGTAGTGTCTCTACTTTAAAGAGTCCTCTCCTGCTGATGTTCAGGTGTATATCAGTATGTAGTGTCTCTACTTTAAAGAGTCCTCTCCTGCTGATGTTCATGTATATATCAGTATGTAGTGTCTCTACTTTAAAGAGTCCTCTCCTGCTGATGCTCAGGTGTATATCAGTATGTAGTGTCTCTACTTTAAAGAGTCCTCTCCTTCTGATGTTCAGGTGTATATCAGTATGTAGTGTCTCTACTTTAAAGAGTCCTCTCCTGCTGATGTTCAGGTGTATATCAGTATGTAGTGTCTCTACTTTAAAGAGTCCTCTCCTGCTGATGTTCAGGTGTATATCAGTATGTAGTGTCTACTTTAAAGAGTCCTCTCCTGCTGATGTTCAGGTGTGTATCAGTATGTAGTGTCTCTACTTTAAAGAGTCCTCTCCTGCTGATGTTCAGGTGTATATCAGTATGTAGTGTCTCTACTTTAAAGAGTCCTCTCCTGCTGATGTTCAGGTGTATATCAGTATGTAGTGTCTCTACTTTAAAGAGTCCTCTCCTGCTGATGTTCAGGTGTATATCAGTATGTAGTGTCTCTACTTTAAAGAGTCCTCTCCTGCTGATGTTCAGGTGTATATCAGTATGTAGTGTCTCTACTTTAAAGAGTCCTCTCCTGCCGATGTTCAGGTGTATATCAGTATGTAGTGTGTCTACTTTAAAGAGTCCTCTCCTGCTGATATTCAGATGTATATCAGTATGTAGTGTCTCTATTTTAAAGAGTCCTCTCCTGCTGATGTTCAGGTGTATATCAGTATGTAGTGTCTCTACTTTAAAGAGTCCTCTCCTGCTGATGTTCAGGTGTATATCAGTATGTAGTGTCTCTACTTTAAAGAGTCCTCTCCTGCTGATGTTCAAGTGTATATCAGTATGTAGTGTCTCTACTTTAAAGAGTCCTCTCCTGCTGATGTTCAGGTGTATATCAGTATGTAGTGTCTCTACTTTAAAGAGTCCTCTCCTGCTGATGTTCAGGTGTATATCAGTATGTAGTGTCTCTACTTTAAAGAGTCCTCTCCTGCTGATGTTCAGGTGTATATCAGTATGTAGTGTCTCTACTTTAAAGAGTCCTCTCCTGCTGATGTTCAGGTGTATATCAGTATGTAGTGTCTCTACTTTAAAGAGTCCTCTCCTGCTGATGTTCAGGTGTATATCAGTATGTAGTGTCTCTACTTTAAAGAGTCCTCTCCTGCTGATGTTCAGGTGTATATCAGTATGTAGTGTCTCTACTTTAAAGAGTTCTCTCCTGCTGACCAGGTTAAATCTTCCTACTTTAAACTAAATCATAACAACTATTACGTTATTGCAATCGTTTTCAACCTTTAATGGATTGAATTCTTTATGATAACCAACAACATTCATTTGACTTCATTTTTAATTTCTTCCTAATGTGGTTCTCTTTCCCCCTGGTGGAGGAGTTCCACCCTCAGCTGGTTCCTGCTCTGCAGTCCAGTCTCATCCACTCTCCCATTATTCCCATGCTTCCCATTATCCTCCCTGGTGACGACAGCCTCTTCCTGCAGAGCTGCAGAGCGTTTAACCCCTAACAGTGTGTGTTATTACACTGACTCAGAGAGTGGGTTTAATGTGGGTGTTGGAGCTATATATTGCTTTATAGTATTTAATAGTTAAAACATTATGTTCTTTCTGATATCGTTTAAATGTATTCTTAGTTATTGCAAGTTAAAATAGTTTCTATGCTTTTATTTTGATGGCATGTTTGGGCACCTGGTGTAATTGTAAACATTGGAGACCGGTGGAGAAGGGAGTAGAGCACTAGGGAGCACATGGTTCTTTTTACCAGGGTGTTTCAATCCACAAGAAGGAAAGCTAAAGGAAAGAAATATAGGAAACCTGCTCTTTGTAAATGATATTGGATCATTGCCCTGCGTTAGATTCGCTAACTGGTGCCTCCGCGTCAGTGTCACTTTAAAGGAGACCTATCATGCAAAATGCACTCTTGTACGTCCTTCATAAATGAATATGTCTCCCCGGTGTTCCAGGGATCTCACCAAGTGTCAGTCTCTCTTTTCCTCCAAACCCAAATCTCTAAAAACGGGGCTGCAACGGATCGGATACGGACTGATCCAGGAACGAGGAGCTCCGCCTATATGGCCAACTCTCCACCTATCAGGGAAATGGGGGGTTGGGCCGGCCGGCCATTGCCGCTCCAAAGCGCTGGAGACGCTGTACTACATATGCCAGGCCTGTAAGTGGCGCTGTAGTCTGCCACAAAAGCAGCGAAGAAGACTTCCCGCGCATGGTTGCCATGGTTGCCCTTCTGTTTATTCTCCGCTGTGGCTCTTTCTCTCCCTCCCCGAGGCAAGCGTTTGCGCCTCCTGCTTTAAAACAAATGAATAATGACTCTAATCATATGTAAGGGATAATGTGCAGCGGCGCGGTCATAATGGGGAAAAGAACACCGACAGGCAGATCAGGAGCCCCACGCCAAGCGGAGGGATCTAGATCGGCATGAAGGTGTTCTTACCCCGCTTATCACACGGTAGTTCCTGGCAAAGTAACGACATGACTCCCAATATTAACTGAAATGCTTTTATGGATTTAGAAAATGATTTTATTGATTTAAAAAATAGTTGTTTGATTTAAATTGACATGCATCCGCTAAGAAAAAAAGTCCGTTGTTACTGTTTGAACTAACGTAGCAACGGCAGGAACTGCTTCGATAGCGTTTTTGAGGAGCTTTTTGATTACAGATTTGAAAACATCGCTCCTTGCTTTAAAAGTAGCACAATTCATGATGTCAAACCTCGGAAAGTATCTAGATATCCCTGCCCTAATGCCAAAGGAACTGCACACTGA
Source organism: Notothenia rossii (assembly GCF_949606895.1). Taxonomy (NCBI): domain Eukaryota; kingdom Metazoa; phylum Chordata; class Actinopteri; order Perciformes; family Nototheniidae; genus Notothenia; species Notothenia rossii. Next base: position 99,973 of record NW_027640362.1, read on the forward strand.
ATATGTGTCGCCGTTTGATGTCTATGTCTGGACCGCTGCGTAAAAAGGAGGGTTTCTGCCCCGTTGCTTCTCTTCTTACTTCTATAAGAATAAAACACGGAGGACGGAGATCTCTTTTTCTCCCCCTCTTCTGACAGCCCAGCAGCTGATCTCAGAGCACGCTCCCCTCTCCTGCAGGGGGGCGTGGTCCGCTGCAGGGGGGCGTGGTCAGCTGCAGCTCACAGAATCAGCCCCCTGCAAAAACAGCGCTAGAGAACAGCAAATAGAGCGAAATGAGGCATGGCTAAAATGCAGGATCTTTTTGGTATTTTGAAAAAAAAACTATATTTATATACTTTATATAGGTATGGCCCTACAATAAATTGTTCAAATATAGCATGATAGGTCCCCTTTAAGTTAATTATCTGTTTTATTTATATATGTATGATTTTGGCCTCTACAGTGGGAGTCAGAGGACCTGAGTTAAGGTGTTTTAAAGATGTTTGTGGGAGCACAGTTTGTTTGTCATCAGAACAGTTAGCGTTTGTGCAGTGTTTTCACCACGCTGGGTCACAGAGAGAGAAGTCATCAGAGTCTCAGTGAGATGTGATAATCGTTCATACCTCCAGAGAACCACTGCAGACTCTGGTCTCTGAGAAGTCCTCCCACATCTCCGGGATTATCCTCCAGCTCTGGAATATGGGTCAGCCAATGGAGTGTGTGTGTGTGTGTGTGTGTGTGTGTGTGTGTGTGTGTGTGTGTGTGTGTGTGTGTGTGTCCACAGTAGATGTAGACACACACACACACACACACACACACACACACACACACACACACACACACTCACTCACTCACTTGTTCATGCAGAAGAGGACATTATCTCGTCCTGTAGGCTCTGTGCTGTCACTTCCTGTCAGAGACTTTTTAAGACTTGCAGACCATAATGACCTGAGACTTGGTTTGACAAGACGATGATTTAAAAAGGTTTACTGTTGATAATGTGGACAACCCAGAGTCTGAAGGAGTCTGCCCTGTCTTATTCATTTATTCAATACACTCAATTAAAACTGATAGAAATCAACATCATCGTATCGTACGTTATCTTACCGTATCGCACTGTATCTTACCTTTATCGTAAATGATCGTTTAGTTTAATATCGTTGTCTTTAGTTTTTGTATCGTTCCTTCTTGAATCGTATTCTACTGTAGCGTACCATATGGTATCAATGTTGGATCACGTTACATCGTCCTGTATCGTCCTGTATGGTATCCTTTCTTATCTTATAGTCTCACAGTGGATTGTATCGTACTATAGTATGGTGTCGTATTGTATCCTTCTCCTTTCATATTTTATCGTATCTCATAGTATAGTATAGTATCTCATAGTGTAGTATCTCATAGTATAGTATCTCATAGTATAGTATCTCATAGTATAGTATCTCAATGTGTAGTATAGTATCTCATTTAAGCAATCATACACGAGAGGCCGTTCTTGAACGTCATTATTGGTAAGACAGTACTGCAACAGCGCCGAGGTCCGTACGGCTGTACTGGAGTATCAATAATGACGTTCAAGAACGGCCTCAAGTGTATGATTGCGATTCTATTACACAAACTATCATTGTAATCAACAATATCGTAAAATAATTTCATAATGTGGGCTAATTTGCTCCCAAACCTACACTTTCTGCTTGAGTTAATCTCCGTCAGAAAGTAGTTCCTAGAAAGTAGTTCCCATGGTAACGACTCAACTCGTCAGTTGAAACAGCCGCAAATCTTTCGTTGGTTTTGTGGTCTGTGTCCATGTCCAACCATTCATCAATACTGAGGCCC
>NW_027640362.1:101984-196984 GCF_949606895.1 Notothenia rossii
TGTCCGACCATTCATCAATACTGAGGCCACCCAACAAATCAAAATTAACTTTAAAATCTGACATTTTGTAGCTACCGATTTCAAACGAGAGACAACATATAACAGTGTAACGGCTGTGTGTCGCTAAACGTCGCTATGGAAACCACACAATGTAGGCTCATGGAAGTAGCTTCGGTAGGCTCGTGGCGTGTGAAGGCCACTGGATACTTTCTGATTAGGCACGTTCTATTTGATCGTTGTTTGATCGTGGAATCAAACACGCCTATTGACCAATCAGAGAGCTTGCTCAAACCTATGTGTTATAGAATGTGTGGTATAGCATTGTATCTCATTGTGTGGTAGTATCTCATTGTGTGGTATAGTATAGTATTGTTGTGTATCCAGTGGTGGAAAATATTTTTGGTGGGGCTGTTGATATAGTGAGTAAAACATTTTTTTTTGGGAGAGAGGACCCCTTAAATTGGGACTTCTGGTGATGTAATGGCCCCATAAAATCGTGGTTCTAGGGCCAGGAACAACCAGACTGAGTCGGGCTGAGTATGCTAAACTAGAGAGAGAATCGCTGTCAAGGGGGCTACAACTACAACAAGATGAACATGTTTGACCGTGATTTAATTGTAATACAGGTTTCAAAATGATGCCGAAGTAACAACATACTGATACCAGATAGTAAAAACCATGAATTAAGGCTTTGACAAGTCTGCAGACAGACGGCAGGCGAAAAACCTTTTAAAATGCGTGTTTTCTAATGGAGATTTGGCTAGGCTAACGTTGTAAATGCTCCGACCGTCCACACTCACAACAACGGCCTATACAGACATAAATAAACCAGAGACTGTATTCTCCATGACACAGACAGTCTGTGGTTTGGACTTGTTTAACTTTTGTCTAGTTTCTGAACAGATATGAAGAGCTGTGAGCTCTGAGTGCTAAGAGCTAACAGCTGTGTTGTTTTTCTGGGGAGCTCATCGAAGATGACGTCACGGCTCCGCCTACACTGCGTTACTATAGATACTACCGCAGTTCCTCACGAGTCTAAAAAACAACTCACGTCAACGCACGTAAGCAACGTGGGCGCCAACGTGAGCGCCCTCTTGACCAAAATATTTGACGGCGCTGATTTGCTGAAATTATGTTTCGGCGGCACAGTTTACTATTGAGACTTTTGCAACGTGCTGGTTGCTGCTGTTTGGCTCGGGGGCAGCGCCCCGTAATGATAAACTAATGCCAAGGGCAAGGCCAGGCAGGAAACATGTGACTTATCAGTAACTTTAGACATCGTAACACAATTTTAAACAAGATTTTATTGTAGATTATACATTTTACTGATACCAATTGTATGATATTTACCTTGTTCATTAAAAATAAAAAATATAAAATATATATATTTTTAAATGTATATTTTTGTAAATATACTTTTTTTAATTTAATATTTTTTTTAATATTTTTTTTTGTATGTGGGAAGAGATGGGGCGGCGCCCCTAGCGCCCCTATGGGCCGGCCGCCACTGTGTGTATCCTTTCTTATGTTCTCATATCGGATCGAATCGTTTTGAATCTCGAGTATATTTCCACATCATTTTGAATCGTGTTGTTACTATTACTTTTATTATTATTATTATTACATTGCATTTAGCTGACGCTTTTATCCAAAGCGACTTACAATAAGTGCATTCGACCAGGAAGATACAACCTTTAAGAAAACAGAATCATATAAGTACATCAGGTTTCATAGAGCCAAACATTTCAAGTGCTACTCAACTGGCATTTAGAAAGCCAGCCCTTTATTAGTATATAAGTGCTTTGTTAGTAATTTTATCGCTCGAAGTGGAGTCTAAAGAGATGAGTTTTCAGTTTGCGTCGGAAGATGTGTTAATTGTTAATTAAATCATCTTGCATTATATCTTTAATAATATTCTCGTTTCCCTTTGCTTTTCCCCAGAGAATGTTCCGGTGGAGTATCGGGAGCCGTGTTACCGGGACCAGTACCTGCAGCAACACCTGAAGCCGGCGCTGGTCCAGCTGCTGGTCTCTCCTGAGATCTACTGCCGGGCCCGGGCGCTGCAGCAGGCGGAGCACGGGGTCTCCCAGCCCGCGGGGCAGGGGCAGGCGGATAACGGCGCCCTGCTGCAGCTGCTCGTTAAGAAAGGCTTCGGTCCAAAGGTCCAGGATGTAGACGTCACAGAGGTTGACCTCAGCGCCGTGCCCATCAAAACGGTGATTCATTTTACTGTTTATTCTGTCTTATTGTTTCCAATAGTGAAGTCATGTGACCGTGCTGTAGTTCCTTTATAGCCCAACATTAGCCACCTTTAGCTTAGAGGTGGTGACGTGAAGTCATGTGACCGTGCTGTAGTTCCTTTATAGCCCAACATTAGCCACCTTTAGCTTAGCGGTGGTGAAGTCATGTGACGGTGCTGTAGTTCCTTTATAGCCCAACATTAGCCTCCTTTAGCTTAGCGGTGGTGACGTGAAGTCATGTGACCGTGCTGTAGTTCCTTTATAGCCCAACATTAGCCTCCTTTAGCTTAGCGGTGGTGACGTGAAGTCATGTGACCGTGCTGTAGTTCCTTTATAGCCCAACATTAGCCTCCTTTAGCTTAGCGGTGGTGACGTGAAGTCATGTGACCGTGCTGTAGTTCCTTTATAGCCCAACATTAGCCTCCTTTAGGTTAGCGGTGGTGACGTGAAGTCATGTGACCGTGCTGTAGTTCCTTTATATCCCAACATTAGCCTCCTTTAGCTTAGCGGTGGTGACGTGAAGTCATGTGACCGTGCTGTAGTTCCTTTATAGCCCAACATTAGCCGCCTTTAGCTTAGCGGTGGTGACGTGAAGTCATGTGACCGTGCTGTAGTTCCTTTATAGTCCAACATTAGCCGCCTTTAGCTTAGCGGTGGTGACGTGAAGTCATGTGACCGTGCTGTAGTTCCTTTATAGCCCAACATTAGCCGCCTTTAGCTTAGCGGTGGTGACGTGAAGTCATGTGACCGTGCTGTAGTTCCTTTATAGTCCAACATTAGCCGCCTTTAGCTTAGCGGTGGTGACGTGAAGTCATGTGACCGTGCTGTAGTTCCTTTATAGCCCAACATTAGCCTCCTTTAGCTTAGCGGTGGTGAGGTGAAGTCATGTGACCGTGCTGTAGTTCCTTTATAGCCCAACATTAGCCTCCTTTAGCTTAGCGGTGGTGAGGTGAAGTCATGTGACCGTGCTGTAGTTCCTTTATAGCCCATTGTTACCGTACTGATTGATCACGATGTACTGATGTGTCAATGTGTGCTCCTGCTGTGATTGGTGCAGAAGGCCCATCTAGCTCTGATTGACGGCCTGATGTCATTGGCTGCTAACGAGGCGGTGGGTCGGGTGAAGATGGCGGCGGAGGCGGAGCTAACGGGCGCCGGCGCTCCGTGGGAGAATGCCCTGCTGTTCTGGGTCAACAGGGTGCGACGCACGCTCATAAACCATATCTCATTTTGTCTTTCTTGTTTTTTCAACGGTTATGAAAAATAGTTATACTTTTTCTTTCCATCGTGATTTCTTGCTGGTTTTTCACTTTAATATTATGTTTATCATCTTTGACACTCATAAACATGTTATTTTCAGCCAAGAAAACAAAAAACATAAAGTGAATATATTTATTTATTTACTATAATGATGTCTTTTATCTTCTCATAGCTGAACCAGAAGTTGAGAGAAACCACAGAAGAAGAAGAGCCCAGCAAGACATGCACAGACCTGCAGACTGCTCAGGACTCGGTAAACACACACACACACACACACACACACACACACACACACACACACACACACACACACACACACACACACACACACACACACACACACACACACACACACACACACACACACACACACCATGTTTTGCAGCCGTCTTTCATTCTGTGTGTTTGTTGCTTCTAACATCAACAATGCTTCTCCCCCCCCCCCCCCCCCCCCCCCGACTAATGCCTTGCTCTCGGGCAGTGTCAATCCAACCGTTGGTACTGGAAACTTGTCCCCGTAAGTGTCTCTTCCTCTCTGAGTCAAACACATCCATTATTTAAAGTGCTGCCTTCAGGCTGCGTTCACACTGCAGGCAGGAAGTGGCTCAATTATAATTTATGTATGTGACTTAGTTCAGAGGGTCCACACTGGACTCGTCACGTTTAAAAAACAAAAACAGATCTGAGTTATAAATCTGAATTATGCAAGAAGACTTGCCGTGTGAACGTCACCTCAGTGTGTTCAATATCTGCTGACCTTTTTCTCAACTGTTTATCATGTTAATGCTGGGGGTTGTTCATGAAGTTTTTACATCCAGTCATCAGTTTAATCTCAATCTGCCCTGAGTATCAGAGCCAGGGGGGAAGGAAGGGAGGGAGGTGACATTTATCCCCAGCTGATTATTAAAGATGCAATGTGTGGTACCTAAAACTCAAATGAACTGCGGAAACTCTGAGACACAAACAAAAAATACAAAACTGCTCTGCCATCTTGTAAACTTCAGCTACAGGGATGAGTCTCTCTGACATGACTCAGCATTATAAGACGACTAAACGTCAACATTAGCCTCCTTTAGCTTATCGGTGGTGACGTGAAGTCATGTGACCGTGCTGTAGTTCCTTTATAGCCCAACATTAGCCTCCATTAGCTTAGCGGTGGTGACTTGAAGTCATGTGACCGTGCTGTAGTTCCTTTATAGCCCAACATTAGCCTCCTTTAGCTTATCGGTGGTGACCTGAAGTCATGTGACGGTGCTGTAGTTCCTTTATAGCCCAACATTAGCCTCCTTTAGCTTAGCGGTGGTGACGTGAAGTCATGTGACCGTGCTGTAGTTCCTTTATAGCCCAACATTAGCCTCCTTTAGCTTATCGGTGGTGACTTGAAGTCATGTGACCGTGCTGTAGTTCCTTTATAGCCCAACATTAGCCTCCTTTAGCTTAGCGGTGGTGACTTGAAGTCATGTGACCGTGCTGTAGTTCCTTTATAGCCCAACATTAGCCTCCTTTAGCTTATCGGTGGTGACCTGAAGTCATGTGACGGTGCTGTAGTTCCTTTATAGCCCAACATTAGCCTCCTTTAGCTTAGCGGTGGTGACGTGAAGTCATGTGACCGTGCTGTAGTTCCTTTATAGCCCAACATTAGCCACCTTTAGCTCAGCGGTGGTGACGTGAAGTCATGTGACCGTGCTGTAGTTCCTTTATAGCCCAACATTAGCCTCCTTTAGCTTAGCGGTGGTGACGTGAAGTCATGTGACCGTGCTGTAGTTTCTTTATAGCCCAACATTAGCCACCTTTAGCTTAGCGGTGGTGATGTGAAGTCATGTGACCGTGCTGTAGTTCCTTTATAGCCCAACATTAGCCACCTTTAGCTTAGCGGTGGTGACGTGAAGTCATGTGACCGTGCTGTAGTTCCTTTATAGCCCAACATTTGCCTCCTTTAGCTTAGCGGTGGTGACGTGAAGTCATGTGACCGTGCTGTAGTTCCTTTATAGCCCAACATTAGCCTCCTTTAGCTTAGCGGTGGTGACGTGAAGTCATGTGACCGTGCTGTAGTTCCTTTATAGCCCAACATTAGCCTCCTTTAGCTTAGCGGTGGTGACGTGAAGTCATGTCACCGTGCTGTAGTTCCTTTATAGCCCAACATTAGCCTCCTTTAGCTTAGCGGTGGTGACGTGAAGTCATGTTCTTACACATTGCACCTTTAAACCCCCCAGTTCCTCCCCCTCTCCCCTCTTAGCCGTCCCTTTGTGGTCTCCAGATGATGCCCCCTCTCATTTATCTCCCTCTATCTGCCGTCCAGCATGCTATCGCTTTTTGTTTGAAGGAGTCGGGGAATAAGCCTCCAGTGGTAACGTATAACCCCTCGCTCTTTACCCCACTCCCCCCCACGTGTGATTGACCAATCGCCACGCCTGTACCCCCGCCGTCAACCAATGACTGAGCGGCTCACTAATCTCTCGTCCAACCCCGAGGCTGGATAGTTTATTAGATATTAAAAGAACTTATCCACATTGTACTTCTCTGCTTTAAAGAGCGTTACACAGCCGAGTCTCAGGAGGAGTAAAGGCAGCCTGAATTTAGAACATGTAATTCCTTTCCAAGTCTAACAGCTATGGACTTGAGATTTAGAATACTTTTCAGGTTGTTAACCTTTAAACATTGGCAATATAAACTGCTTAAAGTGTACATGTTGTTTTATATTCAATGAGTGAAAAAAATTAAAATATTAGTAATTAGTCACGATTTGGCCATTATTAAAAATGTTCATATTTTTTGCATTAAAAACATTGAAATAAACGAATTAATTGTGATTAATGATTTTTAAAATGATCATTAATCACAATGAAATAGCTAGCTAGATAGCTAACATCCACTAGCTAGCTTGCTGTATGGGTAGATAGTATCTTTAGTCAACTTCATTAATTGATAAATATAAAGATTTAATTTGATAATTGTCAACACTTTGGACATAAATGCAGTGATGAAGCATCGAGTCTTCCCAGTGAGATGGTCCTCCTCTGATTGGCTGTGTAATCCTGCAGTGTGTTTCTGTCTCAGTGACACAGTGTTCGTTTCCTTTGGATAAACGTCTCTGTTTATTTTCTGATTTCTGACGTGATCAGAGCTCTGCTGCATGGACTCCGGAGGGCCGAGGCCCTCATCACCTTAACCTCACTTCATTTTCTGTTTGACACCTTTGCACTGCACCTTCTGGTGTGTGTGTGTGTGTGTGTGTGTGTGTGTGTGTGTGTGTGTGTGTGTGTGTGTGTGTGTGTGTGTGTGTGTGTTTATAGTAGCATCACTGGTCTTGCGCTTTGTTTCTGTGGGTTTTCTTTTATCTGCAGTTTTCCTGGAGTTTGGCTGCCGTCATAGTTCAGACTCGATGGTTTAATCTTTATTTTCATTTCTTATCATCCCCCTGTCTTCCCCTCACTTGTCCATTTGTTGTTTCTGTTTCCTGGCAACTCTCCCTCCTCTCACCCTCCTCTGTCTCCCCCCTCCCCCTCTTCTCCCCCTCAGATCCGCTACAGGAAGGACCGGGTTCAGTCCAAGCTGACGCCCACCTTCCCGGTAGTGACCGGAGTCAAAGACCTGTCCAACGGCTGCGCCATCGCTGCAGCGCTGCACTACTACTGCCCCCAGCTGCTGCCTCTAGAGGGTACACACACACACACACACACACACACACACACACACACACACACACACACACACACACACACACACACACACACACACACACACACACACACACACACACACACACACACAGACACACACACACACACACACACACACACACACACACACACACACACACACACACACACACACACACACACACACACACACACACACACACACACACACACACACACACACACACACACACACACACACACACATGACACACACACACACACACACACACACACACACACACACACACACACACAACCACACAAAGACACACACACACACACACACACACACACACACACACACACACACATGCATGAACGTGCACATCACACGATTAAATATGTATCTTTAGCTGATGTCTGTAAGAGGTTTCGTCTTCTTCTGCTGTTCTTTTTACCAAACTTTAATTTTCAAAGTATTTCACGTTTAATTTTCTGATCTCTACAAATAACTCAGTAAAGTTTTTGAAGAACACTAAATGCATATTAATGTGTGTTTGTTGTGTCTCCAGATGTGTGTTTGAAGGACACCATGTCGCTGGCCGACAGTCTCTACAACCTGCAGCTAATCAGGGAGTTCAGTGAGAGCAGTCTGCAGAGCTGCTGCCCCCTGGCTGTGGAGGACCTGCTCTACGCCCCCCCCACCCTGCACGTACGCATCAACACTCTCCAACTGCATTAATATACTGTTACCTGGTCCCCTATTATCCTCTTCTTCATCAATATATCACAGGGCTCAGATATATCCAGAGCCTCTCTGATTGGCTGAAACACCAAACAGATCATTGCAGCATTACCCATAATCCCCTCTGTTTCAGCCCTGTTCAAAAAGTGCTGATTCTGTGTCTGTAGCTTTAAATGCTAATGAGCTGCTGCTGGCCACGCCCCTCTGAGAGATGATTGGTTTCAAAAAACACAATGGTGCTCTAGGACAGCGGTTACCAACCTTTTTTGTCTCGTGTACCCCTTGAGCTGGTCTCCATTCTATAAGAGCCCCCTCACTCATCTGTGAGGATGTGCCAACATTCTTTCTTGTATTTAAACCCCTTGTAATAATGTTCAACCCAACTGCTCCTGAGATGAAAATCACTTGCATAACTCACCCTTAATACAAACACATTTAAACTTGACATTGATACTTATTGTCAGTGAAAATTATTATATTTATTTAATATATATATATATTTAATATACGACTCACTTCTAGCGGTTTCAACAACTTTTGTTAAGACTAGAGCTTTTAATGACACGCTTGTCTTTCATGAGCTTTGATAGTTCTGGGGCGGGACACCAGGCTTATGAAAATTGATTTGAAAAAAGGTCCTGTGTGAAAATATATTGCAATCCCTAATCTTTCTACGCAAGCCTCTCAAATACCCCTCGGGGTCCCCGTACCCCCGGTTGGGAACCACTGCTCTAGGAGGAGATTCAGGTGATAAGGTGGTGATTGGCTAATGGTTACACAACCCACAGAAACATAATGACATCACAAAAAGACCAAATTCTGATCTGCTGATTTTCAGACAGGTTTTTATACAGATGGATCAGGAAAAGAAGAGAGGGTCTTTGTTCCTGAAAGAGTCTCTGAACACAGAGGGGACACATGTTGATGTGGAAGACACATGAAGAAGTGAATTTAGATTAGGTGACCTTTAATACACGGCAAACTGATATTAATATACTGTTTAATATACTGTAACCCGAATATACTGCACACTGATATACTTGTATACTGCAGATGCATTAGTACAGTGTGTGGGAAGCAATATGAAAGGAAGGCATGCAAAACTGTTGACGTGTCACTATGTTTTTTTATCGCGTATCCGTAGCAACTCGTTTGAAATCTTATCTAATCTTTTTGCGACTCTCTTTGTAACGAGCCCACAGTCATGTTTTTTTGTGTGTGTCCTTTGTAACACCTCCACCTGGTGTCTCCTGTTCCTCAGCTGAACATCATGAGCTTCATAGCTGAGCTGCTCGACTGGTTCGAGGTGAAGAAGCCTGAGTTTGTGCAGCCGGTGACACCCATCGACCTCACAGGTCTGTGTGGCGCTAAAACACTTCTATTTCTCCAACCATAAATATCACCGTCCCTAAAACTGCAGTTTCTGTCTTTCAGATGTCTCCGGGTTACTGGACTGCACCAGTCCTATGGGCGGGAACAGAAACAGGTAGACCATCCCACCAACACACCCTAAACCAGGCAGGAGCGCTCTCTGATGGGATGTAGATCCTAAATCAATCCTGACCTTTACTACTGCAGTATTCATTTAGCCCAAACCAAATACAAATCTAAAGAACTTGAGAAATGAAGGGGAACTAGTTTCAGGTTCAGTGTCTCGTTTTCATTATTTTATAAACTATGGGTGGCTTCAAACTGAATTGAATTAAAGAGACGGCATACAGTCTGATGGAAATCTGCCGCAAAGGTTACAGGCTCTCTGGAATAAAGTGATGACGTGTTTCAGTGTTGGACCAAAAACACATTCAGACAACCGTTGACCTCCAGACCAGCGGACTCTTGTGGAGAGTTGTAAATAAACATAACTTTACTGTGTTTCTCTGTTTCAGTGGTTCTCCTGCCTTCATCTTCAAACAACCCTTTGTACCCATCAGCTCCCCAGTGTCACCAGGTAATACATACCTAGTAGTGGAGTAGAAGTTCTCAAGACCTCGGACAATGTTCTTAGTTCATCTCTATCATTAATGTAAGCAACACATTCTTTAATAGACTTTTTTAACTTGAGATCTTTTCTTTTTGTGTCTTTCCAGAAAATAAAAGTTGGACAAAGAAACAAATCAGGTAGTTATTCTTCAAAGTAAGGCTGGGCGGTATGGAGAAAAAATCAAATATCACAATAATTCTGATCAAATACCTCAAAATTAGGATGAAATAATAATAATTTGGATTATCCGTAGTTTAATGATGAAGGGAGTGAAAGCTAATTATTGGTAGAAACATAGGAAGACAATCAATCAACCAACCAATCAACCAATCAGTCAATCAATCAATCAATCAATCAATCAATCAATCAATCAATCAATCAACCAATCAATCACTCGATCAATCAATAAATCAACCAATCCCTCCATCAAAATACTTTATTGATCCCAGCGGGGGGTTAGGTTTAGTGACAGTTGCAACATATAAGTATAAAATAAATACTTATTCATAGAAACATAAACATTTGCAATAAAAGATCAGAAACTGACTTGAATGCGATGTTAAGAAATCCAATATGTAAGAACAGATCTAGTCTCATACTACCTTAATACGGTATTAATATATCGCCCAGCCCTACTTTAGGTCTCCATGCAGTTTGTACAGTGAATGTTGTACATTCATATTTGATCTTAATTTCTTTAATTCTTACTTTGGCTTTCATTGTCTCTGCCTTTCTTGTTTTCACAACCCATCCGTTCGTCCTTGCAGTCGTCCTCTGTCCGCCGTGACGTTCAGCATCCCGTTCGGGCTGGACAGTGACGTAGACATTGTGATGGGAAACCCCATAGATGCTGTCTTTCGCTCTGTCAGCAACGACAGCCTCTCCACCGGCATCCCAGCGATGACCACCTCTGTGCCGGGGAAGCCTTGTGTCCCGTACGGTCCTCCAGAGGAACTGAGCCACCTGGTCAGCGCTTCAGCCCCATCGCAGCGCTCGTCCTGGGGCCCTTACGCCCACACCACGCCCCTGGGAGAACTGCCCACCATCGAGGAGGCCCTGCAGGTGGTGCAGACCCCCAAGAAGGGAAGGACACCAGAGAAAAGTGGAAAAGGAGTGTTGGGATCGAGACCTGAGCCAAGGTTACGTCCTGAAGGAGCCCCGGCTGGTTTCTTCCTGCACTCCCCCGAGGAGGATCAGCTCAGCAGCTCCGCTCCCTGTCGCTCCGGAGTCCTCCATCGGCCGGTTGGTGGGGAAGCGGGAGGCAATGAAAGGCGAGGAAGAGGAGAGAGGAAGGAGAGGTCAGGACGGAGCTCCGATATGTCCCGTGATGACGACTCTGTTCTGCGAGATGGCAGCGTTGACTCCTCTGAAGCGTCGGATGACACGCCCAGAAACGCCCCGGGGAACATGCGACCAGGCGGCGGGCGGCAGGGAAACAGCAGCAACAGTCCACACATGACAAGCTTTGCAGAGCGCCGGGACCACAGAAGAAGACAGCCTGCTGCTGCTGGAGAGGAGTCAGCCTCTGCTCCAACAACACCAGGGACTCCACACACACCCTCCACCCCAGCAGGGGCACCGGGACACCAGGACAGCCCCGGCTCCAGAGGCCCTGAACCGGGCTCTGAGGCCTGGGAGTTAGGCGCTCGTCTGGAGGAAAAACGCAAAAGCATCGAAGCTCAAAAAAGACGCATCGAAGCCATCTTCGCCAAGCACAGGCAGAGGCTCGGGAAAACGGCCTTTTTGCAACTGAAAAGAGAGCAAGGAGAGGGGGGAGGGGCGGGGGCCGAGGAGGCTAGTCTCACCCTGGAGGAGAGCCTCACTTGTATGGAGGCGCAACTGAAACAGGATGAGGAGAGGGAAGAGAAGGAGAAAGAGAAGCCGTCTGCATCCAACCCTCCTCGGTTAGAGAAGCAGGTCACGTTCTCCATCGAGAGTCAGAAGGTTCCAGAGAAGGTCGGAGAAGCTGCTTTCGTGGAGTGCAACGAGGTGGTGCAGAAACTGAGTGAAGCTCTGCAGTCTCTACAGAAGGACATGCAGAAACTCACAGAACAGCAGCAGCAGCTCATGAGCAACCAAAGACCCACGAACACATCCAGACCCGCGTCCAAATCTACACCTAGAAGTACCGCCAAAACCCCCCCTCACACCCCGACAAAGACACCTCCGAGAACCCCAACCAAGTCTTCTTCGAGGAGCATCAGCAAGGCCTGGGTGATCCCTGATCCCGGTGCTGCCGACTCCCCGTCCCGGCGCTCTCACCTTCTTCCCCTCTCCGCCTCCCCAAACACTATCATGTCGTCCTCCTGCCCGACTCCCCGCACAAAGATCCAGTCCTCATCGTCTCACCGCAGCCCGAAGCACCACCCTCGTGCCCAAAATCCGCCTCACCCAAGACCCTCCGAACTAAAGTTTCCCACATACAACCGGGCCTTGGCACCGACACATAACGTGGACACCCTCCCCCATTTGAGGCGGGTATCCCCCAGCAAGTATCAGGATCAGTCGTCCTCTTCCTTCCGAATCGGCGGGCCTCGGATGCCTGAAGACTCTCTGCAGGGGGTCCAGCAGCCGCAACACGACGGAAACACCTCGGACACGGCCTCCAGTGAGACCCCGACTCAGTTCAGCATCGAGCTGGAAGACATGGAGGATGTGGGAGGGCTGCCGGTCTTACCTCGACACGACCGACAGACAGGTAGAAGCAGCTCCGGAGCGCCCTCCGAGTGCTCGTTTGAGAGCGAGTCCTTGTCTCTATCTGCTGCTTTAGGCGGCGCAGGGAAAAGGTGCAGCATGATTGAGGCGTCCTCTCTCGGGGGGCCGGAGGGGGGCAGCGACGTGCCGACCGATGAAGGGCAGGAGTTTTCTTCTGATTCTATGAGCGACCACACGGAGTCTGGGGTGGAACCTGCTGGAGGACTCGCTGCTGAACCTCTGGACCCCGTAGAACAGCAGCTGGACCTGGCAGCAGCAGCAGGAGGTGGTCGTTTGCCCGAACAGGAAGCTGAAACTGAAGCAGAACCGACGGAAACTTTGGAAGAAAGTATTGAGCAGAATGAGCCCGGGCCGAGAGGAGGGATCGGATTCTTCTTTCAGGTGAGTGATGGCAAAACAACATAGAGGTGAAGATTTAATTACAGCAGGGGTGAAGGGATCAAGGGATGAAGGAAGAACGAAGGGCTAAAGGTATCAAGGGATGTAGGGACGGAGGGAGGAAGGGGATAAATGAGGAGATGTAGGAATGAGTTCATGTAGCGATGAGGGGATGTTGGAATGAAGGCATGAACTCATGTAGCTAGGGTTTAAGGCAGGGGTACTCAAATACAAATCTTAAAAGTCCAAACACAATGTCTGACCAATGGATGAACAGCATTTCCGAGCACATGACTTGTGTAAAGTTTATAGTCCGTTTGAGTTTTGCCGTGTGAACGCAAACCGAACCTTCTGAGAAATGAAACAATGGAACAAACTGTGGTCTGGTGCGCAGCTGAGAGCGGACTATTAGGTCTGAATGCGACCTAAGAGCAGTTATGAGTAAAGGCAGCTGCTCCCTCTTTCATTCAGCATTCCCATTATTGCTTTATAAATGTCTTCCCCCTTCTGTGTCCACTGAGGTTCGTCAGGCCCAACACATCTCGGTTTTGTGTGTGTGTGTTTATGATGCTGGTTGTGTGCTTGCAGGGAGATGTGCACAGTGAGGAGGAGATGGCCCAGCGCAGAGCTCTGCTTCTGGAGAAACAGCAGAGGAGAGCGGAGGAGCTGAGGAAGAGGAGGCAGGAGAACGAGCAGGAGAGGGAGAACAGGTAACACCTTCCTCGTTGTAGATGAATGTGGTGCGGTGGTTCAAGGCCTGATCATCATGAGCTCAGCAGCTACAGTGATATGAACTGGAGTCCTCCTCCAACAGAGCAACATGAATATACATAGAACCAATCAAACAGATCAACTAGAGCAAGAGAATGTTTTGAGATGTGCACGTTAACAAAATAGAATATAAATAATAGAGTCTTTATAAATGGATTGATATATTAGATAGATCATCTGCTAAATACAAACAGATGAATGTTTATGGATGTTCTTTAAAACGTTCAGGTGTTTCGTAGTCTTATGTAAAAGTAACCCCACTGCTCTTTGTTTCAGACCCTCCTCCACCCCCCCGGCAGGCCACACCTCCCCCTCCCCCACTCCTCCAGATACACCTTTCAGGCGGGGGAACTTCACGAGACTGGAGTACGATCGGCGGCATCAGCTCAAGATCATGGACAACTTTGACAAAATGCTCCAGGAGAAGCTGAGCAGTCATGGCCGGTCCTCCGGGAAGAAGACCAGGTCCCGTCCCCGCAGTATGACCCGCGAGGAGACCAAGCTGTCTCTGAGTCCGGCCAAGGGAACCACGGGTACTGAAACCATCGTTTTATGAATGTCGTTCCGGAAAGGGGAAACCCAAAAAGATGATTAGGGCCTTTCCGTCCTCAAAAACAATTGAGCGACCAATCAGAATCAAGTTTTCCACTCAGCCAGGTTTTCATTTCTTATTATGTCTGTTTCTCCAGGCGCTAAGTTGACCAAAGTCCACTCCAACCCCTCCCTCAACCTGACGGACGAGCCCGGGAACAGAACCCCCCCCAAGAAAGCCCCAAGGTAAACTGCTGCAGAGATTTATATACTTTACTCCTATTGACTTCACCGCAGCACAGCCTAAGGGATGGGAGTGTCTTTAGAGCTCAAGTGGAATATCTCTCCTAACATCGAATGGATTGATATTCATACAAAGCTCCCGTATTACCATTGTGTCTACCTGAGTGGATAGCATGGATGATGAATGATCTAATACTAATGCTATGCTATGTCACCATATCACAACACTTTTCTAAATGTAAATACAATTCTTTCTCGGAGTGTCTATGAAGAATTTAAATGATGTTTTTTCAAATTGCAATTAAGAAAGAAGTCCCTTTGCATGATCATTATTATTATAGATATGTATGCATGCTATGCCCTGTGCTAACATTAGCATGATGCTATGTTAACGGTCCCAGGTTAAAGGTAGTTGGATTGTTAGCTCTGCGTTTATATAAAGCAGAAATGATTTGCTTGTCCTCCCCCAGTCGTCCTGACTCGCCCTTAGTTTGTGTGACTCCGAGTAAACTGGTGAATCAGAACGGAGACAAAGACGGTGAGACCTCAGCGGCCCCGGAGTACACAGGTGCAGTACTAATACCTGTTATTGAGTATATGTATTGTCAAAGTACTTGTGTTAGTACTCAGGTTGGAGCCTGTGTTTGTGTCTCAGGTCCCAAACTGTTCAAAGAGCCGAGCTTCAAGTCCAACAAGTTCATCATCCACAACGCCCTGTCGCGCTGCTGCCTCGCAGGGAAGGTCAACGAGACGCAGAAGAACAAGATCGTGGAGGTACGGCATTTCACTCTCAGAGAGACACGCAATATTTAAACCTTAATGTGATTTCCAACGTGCGTTAAAGAGGTTTCCCTTCAGTCGTTTCAAAGTGTACTCATAAACACCAGGGGCTTCTGTGGTACCGTGTCTCTGACCTTGTTTATAAGATATATCAACATGTCGCCCGTAAACAAGATGTCTCCGCTGACGTAAACAAGATGTCTCCGCGGACGTAAACAAGATGTCTCCGCGGACGTAAACAAGATGTCTCCGCGGACGTAAACAAGATGTCTCCGCTGACGTAAACAAGATGTCTCCGCGGACGTAAACAAGATGTCTCCGCGGACGTAAACAAGTTGTCTCCGCGGACGTAAACAAGATGTATCCGCGGACGTAAATAAGATGTATCCGCGGACGTAAACAAGATGTCTCCGCGGACCTAAACAAGATGTCTCCGCGGACGTAAACAAGATGTCTCCGCTGACGTAAACAAGATGTCTCCGCGGACGTAAACAAGATGTCTCCGTGGACGTAAACAAGATGTCTCCGCGGACGTAAACAAGATGTCTCCGCGGACGTAAACAAGACGTCTCCGCGGACGTAAACAAGACGTCTCCGCGGACGTAAACAAGATGTCTCCGCGGACGTAAACAAGATGTCTCCGCGGACGTAAACAAGACGTCTCCGCGGACCTAAACAAGATGTCTCCGCGGACGTAAACAAGATGTCTCCGCGGACGTAAACAACAACGTGACGTCGTAGCTCTGTAGAAACCGAGCTGTCTCTGCGTCTGACGCTCTGTTTGATACTCAGATCTCTGGAGTGGTTATTCAGTCTTTGAGGAACAGGTTGCTTTCTGGGTAGACTATCTTCACTTGGGTCGCTAAATAAAGTCTGGGACTGTTGTTATGTATCTCTATGTCTTATGCACAGGGAGGGAGTTAGGGTCTTATATTTGTGTGTGGAAAACAAAATGCATATTGCACACCAATTAAAGATGAAACACTAAAGGCAGATAAAGGTATAACGATGTTGTTGCTCCGCCCTCAGGAGATGGAGAAGAGTCCCGCCCACCACTTCCTGATCCTCTTCAGGGACTCCAGCTGTCAGTTTCGGGGCGTTTACACCCTGAACCCGGACTCTCAGGATCTGGTTCGTCTGACTGGAGTCGGCCCGCGCTCCGTCAGCTCAGCACAGGTGGAGCACATCTACAAATACAGCTCGGACAGGAAGCAGTTCAGCGCCATCCCCTCCAAGACCATGGGCATGAGCGTGGACGCCTTCACCATCCCTGGCAGCCTGTGGCAGGCAGGAGGAGGAGCAGGAGGAGCAGGAGGAGCAGGAGGAGGAGCAGGAAGTCGCAGGCCCATTGTCAACAAGAAGGCCGTCACCTCCAAGTGAGACGCTCGGAGAAAAATGTTTCCAATTTATAGGAAGACGAGACGTTATGCGACAGGACTGCGCCATCTGGGGATAACGACTAGACGTGATTATTTAAATAGTTGAGCAACTCCGATATGATTCTGGATCTAATATGGATTGATCATCTTTCAAACATTTTCAGGTCTGAGCAAAAAGTCAGACAGTTAAGAAAATCTAAATTCTAATTCAGAGAAAAAAGAATCTAAAATGTGCTTTGTCAAAATCCTAAAAAGATGATCCGAATTTTGGAACAAAAATCGGTGAAAAATAAAAAACAATTGAGAAAAAAGTCAAAATTCTCACTTTTTTCTCAATACTCAAAAATGATGTCCGGCAGCAGGAGGCGCAGGAAGTCGAAGGGCCGACAAGGAGGCCGTCCCCTCCAGGAGAGACACGTGCACCAAGCTTCTAGATATGTGGTTTATATGCAGGTGAGACGTCATGTGACACGGCTGCACCATCTGGGGGGGGGACTAGTTCTGATTATTTTAAATATTTGTGCAACGGCGATATGATTCTAGACCTAATGATGATTTTTGAAATGTTATTCACAGTATTATTAAGAAATGTATTGACAGGAGAGGATCAGGGCCACAGGTGAAAAGATGTTGAGGTCTGACTAATAGCCAATTAAATGTTTAGGTCGGAGAAAAAAGTCAGAATTCTGAGGAAATAAATCTGAATTTTGAGAGAAAAAAATTCAAGTTCTCGAAACAAAATTCGGAGAAAAAAGTCAAAATTCGGAGAAAAAGGTTTTATGTCACGATTCACGAAAAAAGAAATCTGAATTTTGGGACAAACGTCAACATTTGTGATGTCAGGAAAACGTGTGGCCCTGATGCTCTTCTGTTCTGACTGACCATGGGGGGAGTTTTTGATGAAGTCTGTCGAATAATCTGCTCCAGGAAACTTCTGATGTGTTCACACATTGAGCCAAACATCGCCCTCACAGGATCAGCTGGAGAATCCCAGAAACACAAAACACTGTAAACATCATTTCTACGCCCCGTGTGTTCGTGTGTATGAAATGTCCACAGCACACTTTCTGTTGTTAAATTAAAGCAACACTCAAAACAGAGTGCAGAGGACTGTTTGTGATGTTTGAGAGGTCGCACAAGAAGCAGCACCCCGATGGTACCGATCACATGACCCCGATGGTACCGATGACATGACCTCGATGGTACCGATCACATGACCCCGATGGTACTGATCACATGACCCCGATGGTACCGATCACATGACCCCGATGGTACTGATCACATGACCCCGATGGTACTGATCACATGACCCCGATGGTACTGATCACATGACCTCGATGGTACTGATCACATGACCTCGATGGTACTGATCACATGACCTCGATGGTACCGATCACATGACCCCGATGGTACCGATCACATGACCCCGATGGTACCGATCACATGACCCCGATGGTACTGATCACATGACCCCGATGGTACCGATCACATGACCCCTGTCTGTCTCCTGAGTTTTATACATCCAGCCAAACAACAGGAAATGCCTTCTGGTGTCAGGACTTTTATTTTGTCGGATCAAAGCACATTATGTTCTGCAAGATGAGAGATGAGCGTGTGATGCAGAGGAGGTGTGTGATGCTTCTGCACGGTTCGATCTCAAGCGTTGGATTGAGCTGTGTGGGTACGAGCGTCAGAGGCCAATCCAACACTGAACTCATATCATGTTAAAGGTGTGATAACACTTCACCTGCTCTCCGTTGGGATGGGGTCTCAGAGGAAGTGAGTCCAGTTCTCTGAGTGTTAGAGGGATAGTTTGTGTGTATTTGTACACAGGCTCTCTGCTTTACCTCCCTGCCCTGTGCCGCCACCAAACTCCATTCACAGAACACTGGCTCTGCAGAACAGGAGTCTCTCTCTCTGCATGTTGGATGCTTTGGTTTATTGTGTGAGCTTCGGTGTTAAGATGGGTAGTTTGCATCCACCAAGGTCACATGATATCAACAACTAACCAAACTAGCCAGCGACCGACCAGCAACTCCTCTGTCCCGTGGGGAGGAGATAGCTTGTTCTCTCAATGGAGTCTGGTGGCTCCAAGGAGAGCAGCTTTAGCTCCTGCTGAAGATACCCACAGACGTGTGTGGCTTCTCCTGGCGCTGTAGTATCCACTGATCCTCTCTAGCCTCGGCTTAAAGGTTCATCTACAAAGCTATCCTGAAGGAGCCATGCATGTAGAGAGATGGATCTGTGCAGAATGATTCCCAGGAAACAAAAGGTGTTGAGTTAAGGTTCGGTTGTGTCCGCCAATGCTAACAAGGAAACAGCTCATATTTTTATAAAAGCAGAACAAATTCAACGTCAATGTTGGAACGATATTTAATGGAAATACAGAATTCTTTTTAGAGTTGAGAAGATGCCCTGTTGACCTCTGGTTGACCCCTGGTTGACCCCTGGTGACCCCCGTCCCAGCAGCAGAGTGTAATGAGCGGCGCCTCAGCGTTCACGTGTGAAATCAACTGGATTCAAGTCTTTCAACGGTTTCTGCGTCTCCTTTACTTTCACAGATTAAACATTTTCCAACAACACACCATGCTGTAGTTTCTCTTGTTCTTTTCAACGTGCATTCATAAATATTTATCAAAATACTAAACTATGGTTTGTTGGTTCATCTTTTTCGTCATACTATTGCAAAACATGTAAATAAACCAACGTGCTTTTCAATAGCAACACGTGTTTAGGAAGTAGTTGCTGATCAGTCTGGACAAGAAGGAGAACAAAGTAAAGAAGTTGATAAATTACAAAACAGTGGAAATGGTTTGATATCAGTAAATTAGAACTCTTTAGAAATATCTACTTTCCATCAAGCCAGCCGTCAGGGGTCAGATCGCTTTACATCTGAGCCACTCAGATGAAAACTGAAGACTCATCGCCTCATTCTTAGAGAGCTCTGAGACGTGTATTTCATAAATCCACTTCATTCAGTGGAAATAGAAATGTGATCGTAAAAAAACAGAAGTCCTTCAAAGTCAACGCCTGCTGTGTTCAGAGGGATGTGTTGGCCGTGCTGCACGATGCAGCTGGACCCTCTCCAGGGGCCTGCCCTCCGGTCCTGAGAGAGTGAGGAGCTGCTCACCTCGGGGCAGCTCTGCTGAACTGGACGGCAGCGTACTCCGGGACCTCCTGCTGCTCCGTGTGTCCGAGGGGCCGAGCTGCTCTCATGTTAGAGTGAGGAGGGTCTGCCCAGCTGTTAGAGTGAAGAGGGTCTGCCCGGCTGTTAGAGTGAGGAGGGTCTGACCGTCTGTTAGAGTGACCCTACTTTACTCAGACTTTTTCCAAATGTCTTTTGAACAAAGAACAAGCGAACCTGACCGATTGTTCCGCGTTGATATCGCTGTGTCAGGAATTATTTCGGCAGCCCTCATGAAATCTGACACCAAAATAATTTTCCAGCCCTAAAATAATCAGAGTAATAAATAAATGATTCTCCTGAAACGTCCAAAGACAAATAATTCAGAGTCTGACGAGAGTTTGTTTTGGTTTTTATTGCACCTTCCTCAGAGCACAGCATGGAGCTCAGACGCTTATGAAGAATGATTTGTAATGAACTGCATCAGTCGGTTACGGGATCTGTGGAGCGGACGACATTAACAACTGGGCTTTCACTCACTAGATTCACTTTCAGATACAATCATCTCCATCCTAATTCAAAGTGAACCAGCTTTCCCTCTCAATCTGAATCCATTTCATCAGAAAGAAATCATATATTTATAAACATTCTTCCTCATGTGGATTAGACTAAAAGAGGATCAAATATGTTTGCTTATATTTGGGTAAAATCCAACATAAAAACATTCTGGGGTCGAAAGTGAGAAAACTGAAATTCAACATTGAATTTATTGATAAAGATTTAAACATTGAATTGAAAAAAGAACTTTCAGGGATTCTGTTCTTTCTTCAGTTTGCTGTTATGCACGGTATCCTTCTCGTTTCCTTACATTCATTTTATTATATTTAAAACAAATGAATGAATCGGGTGTGATTGACCCGGATTAGTTCGTAATAAATATGTTAATTGATGTAATTATTGAACAACTTGAGACAGTTTTATAATCCATAACATATTTACAGCACTAACACTAGAATGTTTTTACACAGAGCCGTGCACTATTCTGTTAATTTAAGTCTGCACCAAAAATCCCAATACCTTTCTAATAAAGAGCGATTTTAGAGAGCTGAACAGAGAGGAGGAGGAAGTGGTGGCTGAAGACTGAAACCCCTTCCTCTGATTGATACTGGGAATACTGCTCCACAACACTTTGATACACATCTCAGTTATTACTTTCAGGGATGTTAGGGTGTCCCTCTCCTGGATTCTAGATAACTAATACATACATCTCTATGGATATTCTGGATATGATACGCTGCAGGTGCAAAGCTGTGATTCCAACACTGAGTGAGTCTCACCTCCACCGCCTCTCTTCTGATTGTGTTAATGCAGCTGCTTGAAGCTGAACTTCACCACAAAACCATCCTCTATGCATCAGTTACTCCCCGTGTGTTTCTCCACTCTAATGTCTCCGTAGCAAACGATCCAAAGAAAAGGGGAAAGTCCTGATGAATGGGGTAACCTCTGACACTGGGAAGCTGCCTCTTAATCCAGCACCTCCTGAATAATACTCTCTTTTCCAATCAGGCGGGTTTGACATATTTTAGGAACTTTATATCTAAATTCTGAGAAATTGAATAAACACCCTCAATAAGGCCCGTCTATCATGTCACATGGCACCCAACGTGGGGATCAAATAAAGCCCCCAAGAAGGGATATGTCACTGTGACCCTGATAGCAGTATGTGAGGAATGTCCCTCCTCCCCCCGGACACCAGGACAGACACAAAAGCTTTTAAAAAGTGAAGGCCATGTTTCTGATTCACCAGCACTCACTCACTAGGACTCGCTGGAGGGGAATGTATCTGCACTTTCCTTGTTGTTCGGAGTTTGATTCTTTATGGGTTTTGCACTTACTGAGTGGCTCTGGAGGAAAGCCTCAGCCTGATGATGGGGAAGAACAGGACTGGATCCCCTGCTCCGGTTTCTAGTTGATCTGCCAGGGGGGGGCTTTTTCTCAACGACAGTAACACGGGGGAGTAACTGATGGATAAATGGATTTATCTGATTGTGGATTAATCCTTTATATTAAAATGTGATTGTTGCTAGTGAGCCTCCTCTGGGGGGGAGTCAGCTGATGGCCCCCCAGTGGTGAGGGAGGGGAGGAGGGTGGTGCTGTTCCCTGGGGGCGTGGTGCTGTTGTTGCCTGGGAGGGTGGTGCTGTTGTTCCCTGGGGGGGTGGTGCTGTCACCAGGGGGGGCGTCGGGCAGCAGGGTGGTGCTGTTCCCTGGGGGGGCGTCGGGCAGCAGGGTGGTGCTGTTTCCTGGGGGGTTGGTGCTGTTACATGGGGGGGCGTCGGGCAGCAGGGTGGTGCTGTTCCCTGGGAGGTTGGAAGTGTTCCCTGGGGGAATGGAGGTTGGATCCTGCAGGATGGAGGTGGAGGTGGAGGGGCCGCTGGACGAAGGACTGGCTTCAGATTGGGGGAGGGCAGAGGGGTCGGAGGAGTTGGACTCTGAGGACAGGTTGGAGGCGGGGGTGAGGACGGGGGAGTCGGAGAGTGTGTGTGGGAGGACGGGGGAGTCGGAGAGTGTGTGTGGGAGGACGGGGGAGTCGGAGAGTGTGTGTGTGAGGGGGGGGGAGGCCGGGACTGTGGGGGAGGGGGAAGGGGTCGGCCCGGGGGTGTGAGCGGGGGTCGGCTGCTGAGGATCCGAGCAAACTACATCCCCCTCAGACACGTACCACACCTCGTTGTGCCTGTTCAACAGCTTCAAGGGACTACACACACACACACACACACACACACACACACACACACACACACACACACACACACACACACACACACACACACACACACATAGAGACACACACACACACACACACACACACACACACACACACACACACACACACACACACACACACACACACACACACACACACACACACACACACACACACACACACACACACACACACACACACACACACACACACACACACACACACACACACACACACACACACACACACACACACACACACACACACACACACACACAAAAAAGTTTAAAAGTTGAGAAATTCCCGAAACAATAAAAAGTCATAAAAGCCTCTGTTTCTGTTTAGTGTAAATATTGTCTTTACTTTAAAAGTGTTACGCTAGTGTTCTTCTTCTGGTATCTATATGTACCATTTATACAAAAGCAAATTCCCCGTGTGTGTAAACCTACTTGGTGACGATAAGGATTATGATTGTGATGATGAAGTGTTTACCTGTCGTACCCCACTCCGTAGTGGTAGCTGCGGTTGTACAAGGCGCCCACCCTCCCCAGCTCTTTGGTCAGGAGGTGGGCGTGAAGCCGGGAGGTGACGGACAGCATCCAGCCCCCGTACCCCCGCACATACACATCCATCTCCGGCATCTCTGTGAAGTACAGCTACACACACACACGCACGCACGCACACACACACACACGCACGCACGCACACACACGACATCAGTATCTAGGCGTTATGCATCACAGAAAACAACATGCTGCTCCACATGTGAACATCACTTTATGATTTCTGAAGTATCAAGCTAATGTTGGGCTATAAAGGAACTACAGCACGGTCACATGACTTCACGTCCCCACCGCTAAGCTAAAGGTGGCTAATGTCGGGCTATAAAGGAACTACAGCACGGTCACATGACTTCACGTCTCCACCGCTAAGATAAAGGAGGCTAATGTTGGGCTATAAAGGAACTACAGCACGGTCACATGACTTCACGTCACCACCGCTAAGCTAAAGGAGGCTAATGTTGGGCTATAAAGGAACTACAGCACGCTCACATGACTTCACGTCACCACCGCTAAGCTAAAGGAGGCTAATGTTGGGCTATAAAGAAACTACAGCACGGTCACATGACTTCACGTCACCACCGCTAAGCTAAAGGAGGCTAATGTTGGGCTATAAAGGAACTACAGCACGGTCACATGACTTCACGTCTCCACCGCTAAGCTAAAGGAGGCTAATGTTGGGCTATAAAGAAACTACAGCACGGTCACATGACTTCACGTCACCACCGCTAAGCTAAAGGAGGCTAATGTTGGGCTATAAAGAAACTACAGCACGGTCACATGACTTCACGTCACCACCGCTAAGCTAAAGGAGGCTAATGTTGGGCTATAAAGGAACTACAGCACGCTCACATGACTTCACGTCACCACCGCTAAGCTAAAGGAGGCTAATGTTGGGCTATAAAGAAACTACAGCACGGTCACATGACTTCACGTCACCACCGCTAAGCTAAAGGAGGCTAATGTTGGGCTATAAAGGAACTACAGCACGGTCACATGACTTCACGTCACCACCGCTAAGCTAAAGGAGGCTAATGTTGGGCTATAAAGAAACTACAGCACGGTCACATGACTTCACGTCTCCACCGCTAAGCTAAAGGAGGCTAATGTTGGGCTATAAAGGAACTACAGCACGGTCACATGACTTCACGTCTCCACCGCTAAGCTAAAGGTGGCTAATGTTGGGCTATAAAGGAACTACAGCACGGTCACATGACTTCACGTCACCACCGCTAAGCTAAAGGAGGCTAATGTTGGGCTATAAAGAAACTACAGCACGGTCACATGACTTCACGTCACCACCGCTAAGCTAAAGGAGGCTAATGTTGGGCTATAAAGGAACTACAGCACGGTCACATGACTTCACGTCACCACCGCTAAGCTAAAGGAGGCTAATGTTGGGCTATAAAGGAACTACAGCACGGTCACATGACTTCACGTCACCACCGCTAACCTAAAGGAGGCTAATGTTGGGCTATAAAGGAACTACAGCACGGTCACATGACTTCACGTCACCACCACTAAGCTAAAGGAGGCTAATGTCGGGCTATAAAGGAACTACAGCACGGTCACATGACTTCACGTCACCACCACTAAGCTAAAGGAGGCTAATGTCGGACTATAAAGGAACTACAGCACGGTCACATGACTTCACGTCACCACCGCTAAGCTAAAGGAGGCTAATGTTGGGCTATAAAGAAACTACAGCACGGTCACATGACTTCACGTCTCCACCGCTAAGCTAAAGGAGGCTAATGTTGGGCTATAAAGGAACTACAGCACGGTCACATGACTTCACGTCACCACCGCTAAGCTAAAGGAGGCTAATGTTGGGCTATAAAGGAACTACAGCACGGTCACATGACTTCACGTCACCACCACTAAGCTAAAGGAGGCTAATGTTGGGCTATAAAGGAACTACAGCACGGTCACATGACTTCACGTCACCACCGCTAAGCTAAAGGAGGCTAATGTTGGGCTATAAAGGAACTACAGCACGGTCACATGACTTCACGTCACCACCGCTAACCTAAAGGAGGCTAATGTTGGGCTATAAAGGAACTACAGCACGGTCACATGACTTCACGTCACCACCACTAAGCTAAAGGAGGCTAATGTCGGGCTATAAAGGAACTACAGCACGGTCACATGACTTCACGTCACCACCACTAAGCTAAAGGAGGCTAATGTCGGACTATAAAGGAACTACAGCACGGTCACATGACTTCACGTCACCACCGCTAAGCTAAAGGAGGCTAATGTCGGACTATAAAGGAACTACAGCACGGTCACATGACTTCACATCACCACCGCTAAGCTAAAGGAGGCTAATGTTGGGCTATAAAGGAACTACAGCACGGTCACATGACTTCACGTCACCACCTCTAAGCTAAAGGTGGCTAATGTTGGGCTATAAAGGAACTACAGCACGGTCACATGACTTCACGTCACCACCGCTAAGCTAAAGGTGGCTAATGTTGGGCTATAAAGGAACTACAGCACGGTCACATGACTTCACTTCACCACCGCTAAGCTAAAGGAGGCTAATGTTGGGCTATAAAGGAACTACAGCACGGTCACATGACTTCACGTCACCACCGCTAAGCTAAAGGAGGCTAATGTTGGGCTTTAAAGGAACTACAGCACGGTCACATGACTTCACATCACCACCGCTAAGCTAAAGGTGGCTAATGTTGGGCTTTAAAGGAACTACAGCACGGTCACATGACTTCACGTCACTACCGCTAAGCTAAAGGTGGCTAATGTTGGGCTATAAAGGAACTACAGCACGATCACATGACTTCACGTCACCACCGCTAAGCTAAAGGTGGCTAATGTTGGGCTATAAAGGAACTACAGCACGGTTACATGACTTCACCTCACCACCGCTAAGCTAAAGGAGGCTAATGTTGGGCTATAAAGGAACTACAGCACGGTCACATGACTTCACGTCACCACCGCTAAGCTAAAGGAGGCTAATGTTGGGCTATAAAGGAACTACAGCACGGTCACATGACTTCACGTCACCACCGCTAAGCTAAAGGTGGCTAATGTTGGGCTATAAGTGAGGACATGCTGACTCATGTCAGGGTTTAGGACTCATTCCTGCACATCTCTATAAGTTTGAGTGTCTGAATGTCTGAATGTCTGAACCTTATCGTTGGTTGGCGCCGGCGGCTCTTCCTGATAGGCTGCCGGCAACGGGAAGCTGAGGGTGTAGATGGCTGGTTCCCACATCCTGGTATCCTCCGGGATCTTCACCAGGACGGGGGCGGTCATCTCCATCTTGACTCCTGAGGAACCACACACAGAAACACTGAACACACTCCGAGAGACTGAACACAAACACATCAAAACCCTGAACACACACAGAAACACTGAACACACACACACACACACTGAACACACACACACACACACTGAACACACACACACACACACACACTGAACACACACACATAAAAACCCTGAACAAACTCTTAGAGGCTGATGTAACACTACAGGATTTAGGAGGGTGTACTTCAGGTGAAAACTTTAACACTAATTCTGACTTCTTTCAGAAAGGTTGATGTTTTTCAGAATTCTGACTTTCTTTTTTTTATTAGGATTTTTTCAAAAGATTCTGACTTTTTTTTAAAACATCTGAATTTTTAAAAATAAATCTGACTTTATTTATTTTTTAATGACTTTTTATTGAAATTATGACTTTTTTAATACAATTTCGGACTTTTTCCTCAAAATTCTAACTTTTATAAAAATATGGACTTTTTTCTAAAACTTCTCAAATTTGTCAGAATTCTGATTATTTTCAAAAGTCTGCCTTTCCCCCAGAATTCTGAGATCAAACGCAGAATTATGAAACATTTGTTGAAGCCAGGCTCATATCCCTGACATTTCAGTCTAAGGCTTTTACCTTTATATATACAGTCTATGGTTTTTAGATGTTTTTGAACTACAGTCTGTTGGAGCTGGTCTGCAGGTCTCACCCCCCACGTTGGCCCCGGTGATGAACTGGAAGAGTCTCCTGAAAGCCATCGCTGCTCCCACTCCCATGAAATACGCCTCTGCATCTGTGGACACCCAGCGGGTCGGACTGTAGTGTCGCACCTGGACACACACACACACACACACACACACACACACACACACACACACACACACACACACATTGTATTTCATTGATTCATGATATAATATCTAACATTGCGCATTACAATATGTAAAAAATAAATAGCCAAACGTTTTATTTATTCAACTTCATTGTCAGTACAGGTACTAGTAACAAAACAGTTTCTCTGCATTTGACCCATCATACACACACACACACACACACACACACACACACACACACACACACACACACACACACACACACACACACACACACACACACACACACACACACACACACACACACACACACACACACACACACACACACACACACACACACACACACACACACACACACACACACACACACACACACACACAGAGAGAGAGAGAGAGAGACACACACACACACACACACACACATACAGAGAGAGAGAGAAACACACACAGAGAGAGAGAGAGAGAGAGAGAGAGAGAGAGAGAGAGAGAGAGAGAGAGAGAGAGAGAGAGAGAGAGAGAGAGACACACACACACACACACACACACACACACACACACACACACACACACACACACACACACACACACACACACACACACACACACACACACACACACACACACACACACACACACACACACACACACACACACACACACACACACACACACACACACACACACACACACACACACACACACACACACACACACCTCATATTCGTCTGTCTTGCAGACCAGCTGATACTCCAGGCACTCCTTGGACTCGGTGCAGAAGCTTCTGTTGCTGCTCGGTCTGCAACAGAGACAGAGATCAATGATGACTGAGTAAGGGTTGTACTTCACTTTCAAAATAAATCTCAGGTATCTGGCCGTAGGTTGAAATGTAAAGAGAACAATCCAAAATGGGGTTTGCCCATCACTGTTTCATAATGGGACACGAGTGAGTGGGCCTGAACCAGAAGGTCCCTGAACTCTTCCAATGGAGGTCCCTCATGCGATGGTATCGAGGTGACTCCCACCCCTACAGACTAAACAACGATCACTACGCAGAGTGAAATGCAGTTAAGGTGCCTCCTCCTCCTAGTTCAGTACTTATTCTCCCCATCTGTCTGGAGCGTGGTTAGTGCGTTTACACCGTGGTGTCTTGGAGGGATCAACTTACCCGACGTTTCCTTCAGCCGCGACGGCGAGCGTCAGAAACGCAAAAAGTGAGACGAAGGCCCTGAGGAGGAAAGGAGGGAGAATCATCTTCAAATACTTTGACTCACGAACTGATGGGATAACTGGGGTTAGTACTTTAAACTTCTACTGTTGATCTTTAAAGCCGTTCATCTATTTAATAACTTGGCCCATCTATCATGCATTCATCATTTATCCAGAACATACAAAACGTTACTAACTTTGTCTATTTGTATATATTTGATATATTTTTGAACTTTTCTCTCAAGTCCTTGTTTTCTCTAAATTCTGACTTAATAAAGAAAAAGAAAGACAATTGCAGACAAGAGGCAAAAGTACAACTAATATAAAAACTGGTTCATAAAAAACAATATTTACACGAAATATAAATACACAACAAAAAAGTTGAGTCCGAATATGAGTTTAAATTGAATAAAGGTCGTGAGGTTGAACTGCACACTTTATTATGCTTTTAATAATAACACCCCCCCCCCCACCTGACTGACCTGCTCCACAGACACCCCCCCCCACCTGACTGACCTCCTCCACAGACACCCCCCCCCCACCTGACTGACCTCCTCCACAGACACCCCCCCCCACCTGACTGACCTCCTCCACAGACACCCCCCCCACCTGACTGACCTCCTCCACAGACACCCCCCCCCACCTGACTGACCTCCTCCACAGACACCCCCCCCCACCTGACTGACCTCCTCCACAGACACCCCCCCCCACCTGACTGACCTCCTCCAGACACCCCCCCCCCAACCTGACTGACCTCCTCCACAGACACCCCCCCCCCCACCTGACTGACCTCCTCCACAGACACCCCCCCCCCAACCTGACTGACCTCCTCCACAGACACCCCCCCCACCTGACTGACCTCCTCCACAGACACCCCCCCCCCACCTGACTGACCTCCTCCACAGACAAGACTGACCTCCTCCACAGACACACTCCCACTCACTCCCTCCGCTCTGCCAACCACCCCCCCCCCCACCCACCACCACCTGACTGACCTCCTCCAAAGACACACTCGCTCCCTCCGCTCTGCCAACCTCCCCCCCCCCCCCCCCCCACCCGGACCAACCTCAAGTCCTGGGGCGGCAGAGCCTTCTCCGTTGCTGCACCCACCGTCTGGAACTCCCCCCAATCCATCAGAGACTCTTCCTCCCTCACCGCATTCAGAACATCACTCAAAACCCACCTGGTCAACACTGCATTCAACCACTGACCCCCCCGCCCCCCCCGCGGCATGACTAACACACTCAAATGAAATAGATTCAGACGAGCTGTTGAACTGAAACGTGAATGATATTCAGAGGGCGGTTCAGGACTAACATGAACTCTAACTGTGTTAGGTTTTAAATGATAGCATATTTAAAAAATGGAAGAAACAAAAGAATACATTAAAAATATGAAATTCTAATAATAAAGGAAACATAAATAAAAACAACCAGAGTCTGAAGGATTCTGAAATGTGGCAGAATGCATTGCAGCAGAAAAGCATCAGTGCTGCAGTCTGAGCGGCGCTGCAGGAGACGGGACAGAGACTGCTGCATCATCCGCTCCCCGGCTCCATCAAAGGCGTTTGGAGGTCAAACACAGACTGACCGTCCTCCATCAGAACCTCCAGCAACCCAACAGCTCATCTCCACACTGCGGGAGGTCTGAGTACTTAGGGCGGGACGCATTCAGCCGCTCAGCCCTGCAGCTCATCTCCACACTGCGGGAGGTCTGAGTACTTAGGGCGGGACGCATTCATCCGCTCAGCCCTGCAGCTCGCTTTAAATATGTAGCTTCGCATGACGCTGCAGAAAGAAAGAAACCTTTCCCTTTCTGACGTTACAGAAACACAACGACTGGAGACAAGGAAAGAGCTGCTACTCACATCGTGCTGATCCACCTGCAGGGACGAGAGAGGAGGAGAGACTGCAGTCTGCTGCACTCTGACTGCAGAGAGGAGGAGGAGGGGGGGGGGGGGGGAGGGGGGGGGGGGGGAGGGGAGGGGCTGATCACCGGACACACGATCACCTTCAGCTGCAGCAGGAAGTCTGCCGTCATCAGGAGACTTTAAAGAGTCCCTGTTCCTCCCCAGTCGTTTCTTCTGTAACATGTCTTCGTTCAGACTTGTGTAAAGAAACCTCTGAAATATTATTTTAATCTAACCTGTTTTATTTTAACATATTTAATTCAAGATGCTCCTCAGATCACTTTGTATCTCCTCCTCGTAGCCTTGTGAAGCACCTTGAGACGATGTTTTGAAAGTGTGCTATAGAAACGAAATGGATTATTATAAATCCACATCCAGAGTGTGTCTCGCTGACAAACTCACCAACAGTTACCGTTACATTGGGTTTTGTGTTTTAAGTCATTCTTGATATTTTGTTAAAAAATCCTTCATTTACTTAAAGGTAGGGTAAGAATGGAG
The DNA here is from genome assembly GCF_949606895.1 of Notothenia rossii. Classification (NCBI taxonomy): domain Eukaryota; kingdom Metazoa; phylum Chordata; class Actinopteri; order Perciformes; family Nototheniidae; genus Notothenia; species Notothenia rossii. The sequence continues at coordinate 132,821 of NW_027640362.1, forward strand.
AAACCAGCTCGAGTGCGCTGAATTAGAATATGGAGGGATGAAAGCCTCTTTAATGATCACATGCAGAGCACACAGCACACAGTGACATTTGGCCTCTGCGTTTAACCCATCCTAGTACCAGGAGTCTAGTACCAGGAGTCTAGTACTAGGAGCAGTTGGCAAAAAGTACTCAACCGAAAAAAGTCTGCCCCTTCCTTCAGACTTCCTCACAGAGCCCCTCCTCCAACACACACGAACGCGCACATGACCAATGAGTGCAGAGGTAAGTGTGTGCACAGATGGAAGGCTGACAGGCAGGTAGTCAAATGATCTCGCCGCGGGCCTAGGCAGATAACTGGACTTGCTTTTTACAGCGCCACGGCTTCCACAGAGGAAATGTTTGTATTTATTGTCAAAGCCTTTCATGTATTCATTGCTATCGGGATGTTGAGAGCATTCCATGGAATATAACAAGTGTTTCTGAAGTGAATTACCGACCCCACCTTTAAAGTGAGTGACTTTTCATTTAGCTAATATGTGATTTGTTTTGATGAAAAAATATCCCTAATTATTTTTACAACTTTAATTTAAAGTTCTCCTATCATGCAAAAGTCACTTTTTTATGTCTGACACACCGGTCAGGGGACATATGTTTATGTATAAAACATAAACATATGTCCCCGGTGTGTCGGGGAACTCACGCAGCGTCAGAAAATAAAACCCTCTCTCTTCCTCCGTATCCAAATCTCTAAAAACGGGGGAACAACGGAGCTGATCCAGATTTGCGTCCGATATGACGTAATATCTGAAATGTGGACCCACGGCCCAATCAGAAACGTTGCTATCAGAAACAATGCCCGACTGTTTTGGACGTAATATGGTCGGTCGGTGTTTACATTAGCATCGCTAACACTCAGAGCTAACCTGTACTGGAGAGCATGTGTGTGAAGAAGCAGGAAGTAAAAAGGAACTCACCTTGTGGTATAACCGACAAGAGAGAAAGCCTTTGAGCTCCATACTGTTTCAGAGAGAATACTTGATAATCCATGATATGGTGTTTCATCACGGAAGTATAGAGAGGTGAAGCCCCTCCCCTTCCGGGGAGCTCCATGGACCTTATTTCAGAAAAGATGTATTGAAGTCAATGGAGAGAGAAAGATTATCTTTCGATCCCGTTTGAATTGTGCCACGAATTACACATATGATGTTTGTCAATTTAAAAGATAATTTTAAAAGTCAAAAAAATAAAAATGTGTGGTAAAACTGTGAAGTTACACTTTGTGTGAAACCGCTCAATGAACTACATCTCCCTCTCGCTTCACACACCCAGACGGCCGTCACGTTGGCACATTTCACTTCTTTCTTTCAGAACGAGGCGGAAAGTATTAAAAGAGGTGAAAATCCCTCCAGGTCTGGGCATGTTGAGAGCTGTGCACACACACAAGGGGAGTGAGTCGGTTCGTGAGAGCCAGCATGCGGGACCGCGACTCTGGGATTTGTAGTCTTTCTAGTTGCGTATTTTTCATAGTCTCATATTTCAACAGTTTTACGACAAACTGTGACTTTTTTGACATGGAAATGATTTTTTAAATTGACAAACATCATATGTGTAATTCGTGGCACAATTCAGACGGGATGGAAAGATAATCTTTCTCTCTCCATTGATTTCAATAAATACTTTTTCCGAAATAAGGTCCATGGACAGGAAGTAGATGGGCGGGACTTAGAATCTCCCGCATAAGCTCCACCCTCTTTTTTATCAATATTTAATTTTTTTAAGCTTTATACCCCAAATCAGCACTTTAGAAACAGGAAGTGAAACAGAGGATATGAGGCATGGCTAGAATGGGTGATCTGTTTGGTATTTGGAGCAAAACACTTCATAGACATGTTTTTATATATCTGTGTATATCTGAGACCTATGCTATTGCCTAGAAATAGCTGCTAGGTGACTTTTAAATAACATCCAAGTTCATTATAATTGTTTAATCTCTTAATTTGTGATTTCTTTCTGATAAATGTATAATTGTTACCTCAGAAAATTACATATCGTAAATTAATGTATTCATAGTCTCATAGAATATTACATTTATACTCTGTACCTTTTTTATTTCAACGCGATAAAAAAAGGTATTCTTTTTTATATATTTAAGGTTTTCTCTAAATCTTTTTTCAGTTTTTCTCTTGAACTTCGAACTATAATCTCAGAGAACATTGAATGCATTATTCCCCCCCCCCCCCATCAGCTCCATTATCCCCCATTGTTAAATTCAACATGTAATCACTCCAAGACGAACACATTTCCAGAACAGCAGCTTTATTGTGACAGTTCAGGCAGACATCACAGCTTCCTCTGTGACTTCCTGTTTCCTCTCAGGTGAACAGTCACACCTGAACACCTCCTCGTCTCCTGCGTCCTACAAAACCATCAGAACAGAACCTGAACGCGTCCTAAAGCCTCTTCATCAAAGTGCCTTCCTCTCCACAGTCTTATTTACATCTGTTAAGTCTTCAATAATTAATAAAATAAGCTTCACATCAAGAGCACGAAAGTAAAACCAAAAGCCAGAGATCATCTGTTCGGTCTCTCCTCGCCAAAAGACCCCTCCCTAAATGAGAGATTTAGAAATGAAGATCTGGGCTGAACATCCACTAAAGCATTCAATTACAGCAGCGGCCGACTCCTCGCTCTCCTGGAAATAATACTGAAATATAACATTTCAATATGCAATAAGGAAATATATTGAAATATACAAAACTCTTTCAAATATTTCAATACATGGGAAACAGAGTAACACACGAAGCGTAGTGTTGATGTGAAACTATAGACGACCTGTGAGGACAACGTGTTGAAAGGAAGCTTTCATCTTTTAGGGATCTGTGTTCCAAGAATCTCAAACGCTTGTTGGACTCACAGAGGATCCCATTGGACCAGGAGATGCTGCCTTCAGGGACCAGGAGATGCTGCCTTCAGGGACCAACCCAGAAACACTACATCCTCTCTGTTGAAGAATTTCCAAAGCTTCCTTTTAACATTCCTAAAAGTTCAATCTAAAGTGATTGAGCCGCCATCAAACTCAGCTGAGCCTGAGCGCGGCCTCCGGAGAGTACCACACGCCAAATCGCTTCGTCTCCAGAAGATAAAAAACATTACAGTCGTTTTCACGGCGTCTTACGTTCACACACACATCGCACAGGAAGGTACGACCTGGAGCAGTACCGTTTAAATAGCCGATATAAACACACCCGAAAGCAAGTCTCTAAAATGATAATGATCTTTGGGGAGAGAGAGGGGAGAGACCCCCACCCCCCCCTCCACTGTTTCTGGGTGGAGTGCTTTTGAGGAATTGGAGAGTGTCCAACAAAGTTTGTCTTTTTGCATAGCCAGACAGTGGACAGGACACTGCAACATCTCCCAGAGTTCAGCAGGGGATCTGGTGTGTGGGGAGGGGAGGGGAGGGGAGGGGGGGGATGGGGGCTTGGTCCATGTTGAGTACCCCCCCCCCCCCTCCCCTCCAAGGAGGCAGCTTCCAGCTCACAAGGTGGACTCTTTCGGGCGTTGTCCGTTACACGTCTTCTTCACTTTGGAGATTCCCTCCAGAGCTCCGGACTCAGTCACTCTGCACCAGAGACAAAGAAGGACGTCAATTACAGCCAATCAAAACAGAGCGGCTACTGCCTTCAGTTCACCGGTTCAAAGAGGACATGTAGAATAGAGAGGACATTGCACCATTAGCCAATAACAGTTAACGGGTCAGTCTATGTCAGTTGGGTCGACTTGTATCGATGACTGTGCATTGGGTGGACACCGATGGTTAACACATTCTCAACACATTGAAGTCACGGTGAGCTCACACTTCGTCCATCTCCACGTCCTCCTCGTCCAGGGGCAGCTGCAGGTACGGGTTGTTGGACGCTGGTCTGAACTTATAGCCCGTCAACACGAAGAAGATCAGAGTGGAGACCTCCACCAGGAACTGCAGAGACACAGGGGACAGGAAGTAGGAACATTAGGAAGAGCCATGAGAGATAACGGACAGGAAGTAGGAACATTAGGAAGAGCCATGAGAGATAACAGACAGGAAATAGGAACATTAGGAAGAGCCATGAGAGATAACAGACAGGAAGTAGGAACATTAGGAAGAGCCATGAGAGATAACGGACAGGAAGTAGGAACATTATGAAGAGCCATGAGAGATAACAGACAGGAAGTAGGAACATTAGGAAGAGCCATGAGAGATAACAGACAGGAAATAGGAACATTAGGAAGAGCCATGAGAGATAACAGACAGGAAGTAGGAACATTAGGAAGAGCCATGAGAGATAACGGACAGGAAGTAGGAACATTAGGAAGAGCCATGAGATAACAGACAGGAAGTAGGAACATTATGAAGAGCCATGAGAGATAACAGACAGGAAGTAGGAACATTATGAAGAGCCATGAGAGATAACAGACAGGAAGTAGGAACATTAGGAAGAGCCATGAGAGATAACAGACAGGAAGTAGGAACATTATGAAGAGCCATGAGAGATAACTGACAGGAAGTAGGAACATTAGGAAGAGCCATGAGAGATAACAGACAGGAAGTAGGAACATTACGAAGAGCCATGAGAGATAACGGACAGGAAGTAGGAACATTAGGAAGAGACATGAGAGATAACAGACAGGAAGTAGGAACATTAGGAAGAGCCATGAGAGATAACGGACAGGAAGTAGGAACATTATGAAGAGCCATGAGAGATAACGGACAGGAAGTAGGAACATTAGGAAGAGCCATGAGAGATAACGGACAGGAAGTAGGAACATTATGAAGAGCCATGAGAGATAACAGACAGGAAGTAGGAACATTAGGAAGAGCCATGAGAGATAACTAACAGGAAGTAGGAACATTAGGAAGAGCCATGAGAGATAACAGACAGGAAGTAGGAACATTAGGAAGAGCCATGAGAGATAACGGACAGGAAGTAGGAACATTATGAAGAGCCATGAGAGATAACTAACAGGAAGTAGGAACATTAGGAAGAGCCATGAGAGATAACAGACAGGAAGTAGGAACATTAGGAAGAGCCATGAGAGATAACGGACAGGAAGTAGGAACATTAGGAAGAGCCATGAGAGATAACTGACAGGAAGTAGGAACATTAGGAAGAGCCATGAGAGATAACAGACAGGAAGTAGGAACATTAGGAAGAGCCATGAGAGATAACAGACAGGAAGTAGGAACATTAGGAAGAGCCATGAGAGATAACAGACAGGAAGTAGGAACATTAGGAAGAGCCATGAGAGATAACGGACAGGAAGTAGGAACATTAGGAAGAGCCATGAGAGATAACTAACAGGAAGTAGGAACATTAGGAAGAGCCATGAGAGATAACAGACAGGAAGTAGGAACATTAGGAAGAGCCATGAGAGATAACGGACAGGAAGTAGGAACATTATGAAGAGCCATGAGAGATAACAGACAGGAAGTAGGAACATTATGAAGAGCCATGAGAGATAACTAACAGGAAGTAGGAACATTAGGAAGAGCCATGAGAGATAACTAACAGGAAGTAGGAACATTATGAAGAGCCATGAGAGATAACAGACAGGAAGTAGGAACATTATGAAGAGCCATGAGAGATAACAGACAGGAAGTAGGAACATTATTAAGAGCCATGAGAGATAACAGACAGGAAGTAGGAACATTAGGAAGAGCCATGAGAGGTAACAGACTGGAAGTAGGAACATTATGAAGAGCCATGAGAGGTAACAGACTGGAAGTAGGAACATTAGGAAGAGCCATGAGAGATAACAGACAGGAAGTAGGAACATTATGAAGAGCCATGAGAGATAACAGACAGGAAGTAGGAACATTATGAAGAGCCATGAGAGATAACAGACAGGAAGTAGGAACATTATGAAGAGCCATGAGAGATAACAAACAGGAAGTAGGAACATTATGAAGAGCCATGAGAGATAACAGACAGGAAGTAGGAACATTAGGAAGAGCCATGAGAGATAACAGACAGGAAGTAGGAACATTAGGAAGAGCCATGAGAGATAACAGACAGGAAGTAGGAACATTAGGAAGAGCCATGAGAGATAACAGACAGGAAGTAGGAACATTATGAAGAGCCATGAGAGATAACAGACAGGAAGTAGGAACATTATGAAGAGCCATGAGAGATAACAGACAGGAAGTAGGAACATTATGAAGAGCCATGAGAGATAACAGACAGGAAGTAGGAACATTATGAAGAGCCATGAGAGATAACAGACAGGAAGTAGGAACATTAGGAAGAGCCATGAGAGATAACTAACAGGAAGTAGGAACATTAGGAAGAGCCATGAGAGATAACAAACAGGAAGTAGGAACATTAGGAAGAGCCATGAGAGATAACAGACAGGAAGTAGGAACATTAGGAAGAGCCATGAGAGATAACAGACAGGAAGTAGGAACATTAGGAAGAGCCATGAGAGATAACAGACAGGAAGTAGGAACATTATGAAGAGCCATGAGAGATAACTGACAGGAAGTAGGAACATTAGGAAGAGCCATGAGAGATAACGGACAGGAAGTAGGAACATTAGGAAGAGCCATGAGAGATAACAGACAGGAAGTAGGAACATTAGGAAGAGCCATGAGAGATAACAGACAGGAAGTAGGAACATTAGGAAGAGCCATGAGAGATAACAGACAGGAAGTAGGAACATTATGAAGAGCCATGAGAGATAACTGACAGGAAGTAGGAACATTAGGAAGAGCCATGAGAGATAACTGACAGGAAGTAGGAACATTAGGAAGAGCCATGAGAGATAACTAACAGGAAGTAGGAACATTAGGAAGAGCCATGAGAGATAACGGACAGGAAGTAGGAACATTAGGAAGAGCCATGAGAGATAACTAACAGGAAGTAGGAACATTAGGAAGAGCCATGAGAGATAACTGACAGGAAGTAGGAACATTAGGAAGAGCCATGAGAGATAACTAACAGGAAGTAGGAACATTATGAAGAGCCATGAGAGATAACTGACAGGAAGTAGGAACATTAGGAAGAGCCATGAGAGATAACTGACAGGAAGTAGGAACATTAGGAAGAGCCATGAGAGATAACTAACAGGAAGTAGGAACATTAGGAAGAGCCATGAGAGATAACTAACAGGAAGTAGGAACATTAGGAAGAGCCATGAGAGATAATGGACAGGAAGTAGGAACATTAGGAAGAGCCATGAGAGATAACAGACAGGAAGTAGGAACATTATGAAGAGCCATGAGAGATAACGGACAGGAAGTAGGAACATTATTAAAGTCTGGATGTTCAATAAAAAGATAGAATAAAATATATTTAAGAATGTGGTATCTATGTTGTCCAAATCTAGATGTGTAGGCATGAACATAACGTGTGTTGTGGTTGTTGTCTCACCTCGTAGCACCACTGCCACTGGAACGGCATGGTGACCTTCAGCAGGATGGCGATAATCCTCGTGAAGTAGATATAACACACAATCTGAAAATCACAGGGACAATATTAAAAGATAAACCAAATGAATGCAGACTGAGTACTCCACTTTCCAGGAGAATCCGTAGACTACAACTCCCATGATGCAACAGAGCTTCCCCACCGCCAAAGGAAAAGGTTTTGCTGTTGTGTTCATTGTGTACATAGGAGAATGCTGCTTAGCCGCTCTTACCATCACATAATAATGCCTGAACAGTTTGAGCTTCTCCAGATTCATGGCCGCTGAAAGAGATGAAACCAGAGTTAATCAAAATGAGTGGGTTTAGTGAACGCTGCAGGCTGGATCTGATCAGGACTCACCTTTGCCGTCGGTGCTGGACGCCTCCTGCAGGTGACGGATGGACCTGAGAACACAAAAAGAATTTAGAAACTCACCTGCACACACACAGCGAATGCACTGTCAGGGTTAACGTCCCTGTATCGAGTCAAGAATCAAATGAGTGTCATGATTTGAATGCACTGTTTAGAATTGTCTTTTTCTGTTCAACGGCCGTGCTGCGGATGTTTAAACAGAGATAGAAACACTGACCAGACGACGGGGAACAGGATGGCTCCGCAGCAGATGAGGTCCACCAGGAACAGGATCTCCTTCCAGAGGTAGTACTCGATGGAGCCCTCCTCCGTCGACTCGATGATGATGTACGCCACGTTGGCCAGGACCTGCAGACACACACACTATGGGTGTAAAACAACTACACACACAACTACTGTTTCCCAGGCCCACACATTAATACTGTTTCCATTGCACACACACACTTAAAGGTTCTCTCACACACACACATACCGGTACACACACATACCGGTACACACACACACACACACACACACACACACACACACACACACACACACACACACACACACACACACACACACACACACACACACACACACACACACACACACACACACACACACACACACACACACACACACACACACACACACACACACACACACACCTGCAGAGGGATGACTATCATGAAGATCTTCTTCTCCTTGTCGGACAGGATGTATTTGACGAAGGCCCAGCCAGTGCCAATCAGAGCCAGGGTGATGAAGAGGAGCGCCCCTTTCAGCCTGAAACATTAAATACACTATTTATAAAAGTCCCAGGATTTAGATCATCCTATATAATCCCTGCCTATTTTACATTCTTGTAATATCATGGAATCCTGAATGTGTTCTGGAAGCATCATGTGTTGTATTCTAATAAAGCAGGTCAAAGAAAGACATTGTATTAAGTTACTAAGAAAGGTACTTACAGGTGAGTGATGTAATACATGACGGCCCAGCCTTCAATGGGATGGCCCTCAGTGTTGATGAAGTGATAGTTAATCTGAGGGACAGAGAGATTCATCATTAAAAGATGCATTGACATAATACAAGCAGATAATATATTCAGCTATGTGCTTACACTGTGGAACACCAGGGAGATGGCCTTGGTGAAAGCGAGCGCTGCCATCAGCCAGTGGATCTTAAACACACTGTACCTGGAAACAATAGAAAGGCTCAGCGGTCTTCACAGCTGAAACTGTGCTAATAAACAGCCTGAGTGGTCCTCTAAGGAGTCAGTGTGTACCTGTGCTTCATCAGCGTGTACACCCAGACCATGGCTGCGGTGAAGAACACTCCGGCCATCCCGATGTAGAGGCGAGAGAGAGGGATCTCTGCTGCGGACAGGTAGCCTCCGGGGTTCTTCTCCGTCACCTCCACCTGCAGAGCACACACTCACCTTACTACATGCTGACATTTCAAAACACTAAACAGCTGGGAACCAAAGCAGCTATATTCAATGATTGCTCCAGGTCTGAAGTCACATGGACCACAGATGCATGCACAGTGGAAGCTGGTGCAGCAACATTACAAGGCAGTATTAACTATTTCCTTTTAAACTAGACTATCTAAAGAGCTGATGAGGTCGGCTTGTGATTGTACCGATGTGATGAAGGCAGATTTCCCAGCAGGAATACAAGTAACTCATTAGGCGCGTTCACACCAAGTACTGTCCCCACAAAGGTTCCTGAGAACTCTTTAGTTCTAGGTACAGATCGCAAAATCGGACAGCCCTGGCGAATATTAATCGATTATTCACCGCCACAAACCCCCCCCCCCCCCGCAGGAGAGAAAAAAAATGTTTTGTAGCGACACATTTTTTCTTCTTTTGCACCATTTGACAGTTCGAAGTAGATCCACGAGGAACTCTTCTTTGAACGTACCGCTTTGTTCATCTTTAATGGTGTTGTTCTCACTGTTCTGTATATCGCCAATAAATCAATCGCACGTGTGACAGAGAGGGGGGGGTTTACAGTAAAACAAACTGGTGGTGTGACCAATGGCAATTTACAATTATTAATACTATTATTAGCATTAGTTTATATTTTGGTTGAAACTAAACCAGGAAAAAAAAGAAAAACATAAATAATAATAAAAATATAAATAAAATCGAATTAAAAAAAAAGAAAATCGATTATGGAGACTGTAACGAATATTCGAAAAATCGAATAATCGCTGGCATCCCTAATAGTAGGGCTGCTCAATTAATCGTATTTTAAACGCAATTATTATTTTTTGCTTGCAACGATTACGAAAACAACGTAATCGAAATAAAACTTTTTATTTTTTTTAATATTATTCTTTTTTTATTATTTATTTATTGGTTTTTCAGTTGAATTTTACTTAAAGTTCAGGGAAATCAACTGTTAAAAACATACTGTTCACTTTTTTTCTTTTCAATAAATTGATGTTTTCAAAGTAAATGGATAATCGTTTTTAATAATCGTGAAATCAATTATTGACCCAAATAATCGAGATTATGATTTTTGCCATAATCGAGCAGCCCTAACCTCTAGTACGCTCTCTCACCTTTTAAAAGGCTCAAATAAAATGTCTACCCTGGATCTGTTCTTATGTTATTAACATCACATGTCCCTTGTTAGACGCTTTTATCCAAAGCAACTTACATACTCAATACTGTGGGCAATCCCCACAGGAGCACTTTGGGGAGAAGTGTCTCAGGGACACAACGACATGCTGACTGCTGTGGGGTTTGAACCTGAGACCCCCTGATTCGAAGTCCAGCACACTATCCACTGAGCCACAGCCGCCCCAACGTGAGCTTGTCTCTACATTGAACCATTTCCCCGCCGTGGTAATAATCACACATTTGGGATTCTGATGAAGGACAGTACTTAAGTAAGTGTACTGTTCAACACGGGCATGCACATGCTAAGGAACACGCTCAGGAACACGGTCAGGAACATGCTAAGGAACATGCTAAGGAACATGCTAAGGAAAATGCTAAGGGTCATGCTAAGGAATACGCTAAGGAACACGCTAAGGAACATGCTAAGGAACATGCTAAGGAACATGCTAAGGAACATGCTAAGGAACATGCTAAGGAAAATGCTAAGGGTCATGCTAAGGAATACGCTAAGGAACACGCTAAGGAACATGCTAAGGGTCATGCTAAGGAACACGCTAAGGAACACGCTAAGGAACATGCTAAGGAACATGCTAAGGAACATGCTCAGAAAAATGCTAAGGAACATGCTAAGGAACACGCTAAGGAACATGCTAAGGAACATGCTATGGAACATGCTCAGAAAAATGCTAAGGGTCATGCTAAGGAAAATGCTAAGGAACATGCTAAGGAACATGCTAAGGAACATGCTAAGGGTCATGCTCAAGAACACGCTCAGAAAAATGCTAAGGGTCATGCTAAGGAACATGCTAAGGAACATGCTAAGGAAAATGCTAAGGAACATGCTCAGAAACATGCTAAGGGTCATGCTAAGGAACATGCTCAAGAACACGCTCAGGAACATGCTAAGGAACATGCTCAAGAACACGCTCAGGAACATGCTAAGGAACATGCTAAGGAACATGCTAAGCAACATGCTAAGGAACATGCTAAGGAACATGCTAAGCAACATGCTAAGGAACACGCTCAGGAACACACTAAGGAACATGCTAAGGAACATGCTAAGCAACATGCTAAGGAACACGCTCAGGAACACACTAAGGAACATGCTAAGGAACACACTAAGGAACACGCTAACTCACAGAGAAGTAGTAGGGCAGCTTCTTGACGGGCCCCTTGTTGTGGCAGTAGTGGAACTTCAGGGTGTAGGGCCCCTCGGCCAGCAGGCTGAACACGATGTGGAACTGAGGAGAGACGAGGAAGAGTTTCACGCAACAGGAAACAAAACCAAACATTTTCAATTCTCAGAGTAGAGGGGGGGGGGGGGCGTACGCTGAAGCTGTAGGAGCCGTTCACTTTGTCCAGAGCGAGCGTCATCTGATTCATTTGGCCCAGCTGAAAGCACAAATCAGAGGCCGTTAGAAACTGAGAGTGTGTTCACTGCAACCACACAGGGCGTGACTACAAACGCTATCCTGTGTTTTAAATAGAACAGACACACAAACACCCGTTACCTGGAAGCTTTGTTCCCCTCCTCCGTCTCCTTCTTTCTGAACTTCTTGATCTAAAGGAGCAGCAGGAGCAGCAGGAGCTGCAGGAGCAGCAGGAGCAGCAGGAGCAGCAGGAGCAGCAGGAGCTGCAGGTGCTGCAGGAGCCACAGGAACAGCAGGAGCACCAGGAGCCACAGGAACAGCAGGAGCACCAGGAGCAGCAGGAGCCGCAGGAGCACCAGGAGCACCAGGAGCACCAGGAGCAGCAGGAGCACCAGGAGCCGCAGGAACTGCAGCAGGAACCTCCCTCTTCTCCCTCACAACTGCAGGAAACAAAAACTCCTTCATTCACTGGGCTTCAAAAATCAAACCAGGAATTGATTTCAAATAAAAAAGGCACCAAAATAAAATGTTCCTTCAAAATAAAGTTTCTGAAGACTGACTTAAAAAAGAAAGTGGCCACAATGTTCCGTCAACATAAATGCAAACGATAGTTACGTATGTAACTACGGTTCTATGAGTCCCGGATATGTCCATCGCGCGCATGTGCAGCTCGAGTACCAAATAACAACAAAGTCACCTGTGACCTTGATCCTTGTAGAGTGGCATCTCAGCCCTGATGGCAGGGGGGCGGCCACTGGCCCCGTAGGCATGTGAGATGGTATCGACAACCCAGTGGGGCAGCCACTGGTTAGAGGGCACAACCTCCTTTAGTGCCGCCATGGCAAAATCAAGAGTTGCTCCTACTGCCGTATACAGGCAGTAGCCTTGATATACGCCCTGGGCACCCCCAGGGCACAGCAACTCAGACGTGCCGTTCTCCTGAACGTCAAAGCGTGCCAGCTGGACAGGCTGATTGAAGTGGGTTTGTGGAAGCACAAAGGGCAACACCTGAGAGTCCCACCTCGGGCATGTATCGCTTATGGAGAGGGCATGCAACTCCCCAACTCGCTTCCCTGAGGCTATGGCAAGCAGAAATGCTGTCTTTGTGGGCAGCCACTTAGGCCCCATCTGGGCCAGGGGCTTGAAGGGAGGAGATGACAGGGCATCCGGCAGCAGGGGCAGGTCCCAAGCCGGAGCCCTCGGGGTGCTAGGGGGACGCTGCCGTAAAGCCCCTCTCAGGAAGAGGGACACAGACCTGTGGCACCCCACCGTTGAGCCGTCGACCCGAACATGTCGGGCAGAAATAGCAGCCACCTAAACTCTGAAAGTGGAGTGAGAACGTTCACTATCTAGAAGGGACTGTTGTCTGGGCAACAGCGTGCATGCTGTCCCGAGGAACACGCACATGCTTGCCCCCCAGTGGGGGTAGAAAGTGCGTGAGTGCAAGCTGCACAGCCCGAAGCTCTAGCACGTTGACATGGCATGCACCCTCCTGGGCAGACCGCTGACCCTGAACGGTCCTGCCCTGCCGCACTGCACCCCACCCTGAGAGACGTGCACCTATGGTGATGGTCTCCTGGCGGGATGGGCTGGCACCCATGGGCACGCCCATCAGGAGATAGGCCCTGCCCCTTCAGCGTGACAGAGAGTGGAGGCAACGCTGCAACACCCTGACTTCCCTGTGCCTGTGCCACCTGGCGTCCAAGTGAAGGCTGTTCAGCCACATCTGCATGGGGCGCAGCGACAGCAGGCCTAAGGGCAAAACGGCTGAGGCAGCAGTCAGTCTGCCCAAGGGCCAGAGGAACTGAATATCAGGCACCATCTTGCCCGGCCTGAAGATGGGAAATGTTGTCCACACGACAAGGTGTCAGGTAGGCCCTCATGGCGACCGAGTCTAGGACCATCCCCAGGTAAGTGACCTGTTGGGAAGGGTCCAGACAACTCCTTCTGGTGCTCACTGTTAGGCCCAACCGGGCTACGTGAGATAAGAGGCGTGCCGTATCCTGGGCCACTTGAGACCAGACTGGCTGGGGGTCACCGGTAAGGCTCTGAGGCACGAGGCCGCCTAGAAGGCCGGCGGGAGGCGGATGAGTGGGCCGCTGGGACCTGCGCAGACCACCACTGTAAGCTGGTGGCTGAGTGCGGCTGCTAGAGGGGCCCCTGGGCCTGCTGGGAGTGGGCACAGGCCTATGAAGACCCGAAAGCTGCTGCCTGGTCCGCCTAGCTCCCCAAACAGCTCCCCTGGCTCGACTGGCACACTACGGAGGACATGTCTCCGAAAGTGTTGACTGAGCAGGACAAACCTGGTGACTAGTCTGCACCAATAAGGACATAACTCGTCCCAACTCCCTAGACATTAGGGCAAAGGCTTGCAGTGATGCATCACTGAGGCCCAGCAAAGAAGAGCCTGCTGCAGAGAGCCAGAGACTGCCAGCCTCAGATGGGACAGGGAGTTCCCGTTACGACCCGTGCGTGCAGCGGTGTCGTAGGCCCTACAGAGCAGCTCGCCCTGGTGTCTCTCCAGCATGCATGGAGCTCCCTCAGGTACTCCTTTGAAGGAGGAACAGGGGGAGTGACAGGGGCAGGGTTATGCCTGAAGAAGGCGCTAGCCTGAGCCGAGTCGACCTGTGGAACCTGAAGCTGCAAGCGTACCAGGGCTTCATGACTAGTGGGCGCCATGGAGGCGTCCTCCATCCCCTGCAGAGCTCTGAGCAGAGGAGTGGGAAGCCTCCTCTTCATAGAAGAGGTTTAGCCGAAGCCGCTAGCGGCATGGCATCCTCAAGCAGAGGTGTGGCAACATAAGGAGGGCCAGGCGGCAAGCTAGTAGTCCCCACACCGGCCCCTGGCTGAAGGGCCAACAGGAGCGACTTTGTCTGCTCAATGGCGGCAGCTAACCGACCCACCTTAGAGGACAGCCTGTTTCTAGCCCTCTACCTGGGGGGTGAACCCATATCCATCACTCCATCAAGTCGCCGGAACGAAGTTGTGACGAGGAGAGGTGCCACCTCTGCGACTCTAGCCGCTGAGCACCCAAGGCATGAAGCTACAGCTCATGCAGGCGCTCTGCGTGAGACCCTCCCTCAAATGCTCGAGGCCAAGGCAGAGGGGGGCAGCGGTCATGGCCGTCCTCGGGCTCAAGAGAAGCCATACAGGCGCTACATGAATGAGCCAGTCCATAGGTAGCCAGAACACAGCCTTCCCCAGCTACCTGCTGAACGGAAAGAGCAATGCTCCTACTCGCCGAACACAGAGAGGGATGTAACTACACCCACGTTACCGGCAGAGGGAGCGGGGGCGAGAGCACTGCCTTCACCTAGCTGGATTAAATAAGGAACTTTAACAGGACAGCTTAGCCAACGGCTGCTGCTAAGGATCACGCAACACGTCTGCCAGGACTACCAGAATCGCCGAATTCTGGGGGTTTCAGCGGCCAACACTAGCAGTTAAAAATAAGCAGCCAGAGATATTAAGCCCATCGCCTCTGTGAACACGGCTCCAGCAGCAGCCGCGGTGTGTGTGTAAATACCTCCCCGTATCTGTGGGGCTGGAGAGGTGCAGCTGAGAGGGAGGAAGTCACAGCTGTTTGTCTATAGCTTTAACTCACACCACCGCCGTCTCTATTAAACACGAGACGGTCTAAAAGCACTCGTTGTTTGTGACCGTCTTCTACGTGCTGGTAAGACCGGGGCAGCGCGAGGTGCGTGCATCACCCGATGCTCCACAGTTCTCTACATTGCTGGATGAACTCACAGTTCTCTACATTGCTGGATGAACTCACAGTTCTCTACATTGTACTGGAGGAACTCACAGTTCTCTACATTGCTGGATGAACTCACAGTTCTCTACATTGTACTGGAGGAACTCACAGTTCTCTACATTGCTGGATGAACTCACAGTTCTCTACATTGTACTGGAGGAACTCACAGTTCTCTACATTGCTGGATGAACTCACAGTTCTCTACATTGTACTGGAGGAACTCACAGTTCTCTACATTGCTGGATGAACTCACAGTTCTCTACATTGTACTGGAGGAACTCACAGTTCTCTACATTGCTGGAGGAACTCACAGTTCTCTACATTGTGCTGGAGGAACTGGTGGCGGTCCGGGGTGCATACATAAAATGATAGGCAAATTGATCACGGGTGGGCAGTGGCAAGCAAGTGTAGAACCAAACCGTGTTTCATGGTTGTGATGAACTCCATGGCGGGTGTATAGGCTGGTCGTGTGGGACTACAGTTAACTGGGCTGTTGTTGGAGAGAAAGGGTCGAGGAAAAAAGTCTATACGCTCCTGATCGGGGGGGCACAGCGCCAGAGTAGTGGTGTCACAAGAGGGTAAGCTAGTTATCGCTTTTGGACGGTCTTCAGGCACTGATCTAGGACCTGTATACAAGGGTGGACGCGAGTCAAGGCGCCCCATCTATAATTCCCTCCCCCCTCTGAAGCCTCTTCATTCGGACTGAACTGAGCTGGATGAACTTTGCTGTGGCGCTGGTGTTTGTTGCGAGTTCATGTTTGTTTGTCTGATTGTTTGTATGGGGGGGTCTATATTGGTTTGTCCACCCGCCGTCTTGTGTATGTTTTGTAACAACTAATAATGACTCAGTCCATAGCCAGGGTCAAATAAACTAAAGGTTAGTTATCTCACCAAAAGTATATGACTTGAGAAAAATAAATATAAAGATGTAAAGCTAAATTGTGGTAGTATAAATGTGCTGCAAAATGAGAATAAAGAGTGTTTTTCTGTCCTGAGTGTGCGAGAGAGGAACGTGTAAACAAGAAGCACACTGTGCAGGGTGTGCGCTGAAGGTGTCAGAAGAAAATAAGATTACAGTATATTGCTTTAAGAATCCATTCTTAAATTGTATTGCTGGTATGTTAAGATATGTGTGTGACCTTGAATAAACCCTATGCCCCGTCTTACACTCTGAGAACTCATATTATCGAACTCACCGTACGATAATATCGCGAAGTCCACGGTACGGTATTTATCGCGATATTGAATAATAAAATTAAAAAATGCAACAAAAAAAAATGGAATAATTTTTTTTAATTTAAAAATGTTTTAATTGGAAAAGGCTATCTCCAGTGTTCCCAGATGTTTACTTTATCTCCCCCAATATGTTGATTACTCTCTGTGAACCATTTAAAAAGGTCTAGCAGGAGAAAGTCTAAGACAAACAATAAATAAGACGGCAATCAGGACAACTCAGCTGGGAGAGGGTGCGGGGACACAGCCACCCCCAGCAAGCTGACCCAAACCTGTCCGTGGAGGCCCTGCACAGCGTGGAGGCTCTGCACAGCGCACAGCCATCACCAGCAAGCTGACCCTAACCTGTCACACAGCGTGGAGGCTCTGCACAGTGCACAGCGTGGAGGCTCTGCACAGTGCACAGCGTGGAGGCTCTGCACAGTGCACAGCGTGGAGGCTCTGCACAGCACACAGCGTGGAGGCTCTGCACAGTGCACAGCGTGGAGGCTCTGCACAGCGTACAGCCGGCCACAGCTCCTGGAGGACGCGTTAACAACCCGTAGCTCCGACTGTCAGTCACGAAGCTGCACGCGGCCAGCTGCTTGCAGAGAAATCCCTCAGATCAAACGTTCAAATCAAACGCTGTAGGCTACAAGAATGTAGCCACGGTACTCTTCGCGCAGCGAGGAGATGAAAGGAACAGATCCTCTGAAGACACGGCGTATGTAGCCGGTGTCGCGTGGGTCACAGGTGACTTTGTTGTTATTTGGTACTCGAGCTGCGCATGTGCGCGATGGACATATCCAGCGCTAAGCACCTCCTCTGGCGGTCAGTAGGGACGAAATAGAACTGACTTTAAATAAAAGCGAACTTTCAGTGAACGTGTTAGTCAGTGGCTCATTAAGTATAAAAGAAAACAAAATATTGAATGAAAGAATATTCATTTGTTCTAATAATTAATAATTTAAAACAAAATATAAATAAGAGTATACAAGTGGTTATGTTTTTAAGACCAATCTGACTTTAAATGAGGGGACACATGTTTTATAAACTTCCCGTTTCCACAGACCAATGTCATTTCAAAATAAAAGCCGAACCTCAGAGTGACTATGAGTGGTGTGGTTTTCAAAATAAAAGCACTAGAAGATGTCAAATTAAAACTGGGTTTCCTTCTAAGTTCAGGTCAGAGAAATAGCGCCGGTATGATTATACGCATCAAATGTCTAAATCAATAAAAGAAAAGAATTAGACATATCCTCAAAATAATGAGATATTCTATTAAAGCCTAGAAACGATCCCTCTGCTTGGATGGGACTACATGTTAAACACTTTAGATTCAGTGAAAGGGACTCACCTTTAGGCTTTGCTATCAACAGGTTGTCCTGGTCCCCCATCACTTTCACAGTGACGCTACACACACACACACACACACACACACACACACACACACAACACAAAGTCAGTTTCACATCAGGCAGTGATACACACTTCAGGAGCGGAAACACACACACAAGATCTGAGAACTTCTACTTTTAACCTGTTAGGCCTCAAGCCCGTTTTTCAGGTTTCAGGCTCGAAAATTATATTTTATTAGATTATCAATAATGTTTTCAAAGTGACGCATTGGAATGACCTATGGAATAACCTTCAGCCGCGTTTTCTCTCTCGTTGTTTCAATGTCATTGAACACGACTTTTGATCAGAATAACAGCGAAGGTGAGCATATCTCCGTGTTCTGCTCCCTAAAGCTACTCGTGTGTTGTCTGTGTTTGCTTCCCCTGTCACGAGTTCTGATCGCTCAGTGATGATCCTTATATTTCTATAACACACACACACACACACACACACACACACACACACACACACACACACACACACACACACACACACACACACACACACACACACACACACACACACACACACACACACACACACACACACACACACACACACACACACACACACACACACACACACACACACACACACACACACCTTAGCTTGTTGATGTCGATGAGGAACAGGAGGAGAGGCTCGCTGTTGGTGGTCTTCGGGACAGTGAGTGGACACGTGTCCGTCTCCTCCGCCTGCAGAGGAAATTATAAAAAAACACAAAACACGATAAAACAATCTGAATGTGCAAACACCTGGGGGGTGTACCACGAAGCAGGATGTTCTCTTAGCGGCTAACTTCAGGGAGACTCTGGGTTTCCGGTCCTACGAAGCTGGTTCTCTTTTTAGCAGGCTAGATCTCCATGGTAACTGATGCTGAGCGGCTAACCTGCCCCGGAGCAGGTTAGGTTGCAGGCTAAGAGCTCAACTCAGTGAAAGCACTGCCTGCTGACCAATCAGAGCTCAGTGTGCAGAGCTTAAAGCGATCAAGTCATATTACAGGAAATACAGAAAAGCTGCCGTTGCAGGAAAGACGGCCGGCAGAAATCAGCGACTGTGTGAACGTGAACATTAATAGAATATCACCTCCCATCTTCAGAGCAATCTGACTATTAGAACATTAGCGTTAAGAAAGCTTACTTAAATATCTGCCACAACATAAGTAACCGGATTGGATTAGACCAACCGGCTAACTCCAACATATCCAGGTTAGGTTGAACCAGCTTCGTAGTACAGGCCTCCGATCTGTCGTCCTCTGATGGAAACACCACTGAGACTCATCATGATCTGATTTAGGAGATGTTAGGGCTGAGAGCAAAAGAGAAGACACAGCAGGGACGTAAACAAGATGTCTCCTGATGTCTTCTTGGCGGCTGGTGGAAAATATATTTTTGGTGGGGCTGTTGATATAGTGAGTAAAACATTTTTTTGGGGAGAAATGACCCCTTAAATTGGGACTTCTGGTGATGTAATGGCCGCATAACATCGTGGTACTAGGGCCAGGAACAACCAGGCTGAGTCGGGCTGAGTATGCTAAACTAACTGCGGTCCAGCCAGCCCTCACGTGATATTGCGGTGCGCGAATATCCTATGCATTACGGTAGAGTAAAAAAAAATCATCCCTCTGTGTTTAGATGAGAATAAAACAAAAACTGTCCAGTATCAGAGACTCATTTCACTTCAGGGTGATAGCAGGACATCCCATCAAGTCACTCAGAAAAAATCAGAACATTCTGATGTAGAGTTTCAAAATAAAAGACCTTTGGGGACAGTGATGATAGCTCATATATGAGACTTCAAAGGTCTTTTATTTTGTGTCTCCTGACGTAAACAAGATGTCTCCTGACGTAAACAAGATGTCTCCTGACGTAAACGAGATGTCTCCTGACGTAAACGAGATGTCTCCTGACGTAAACGAGATGTCTCCTGACGTAAACGAGATGTGTCTCCTGACGTAAACGAGATGTCTCCTGACGTAAACAAAATGTCTCCGGATGTAAACAAGATGTCTCCTGAAGTAAACGAGATGTCTCCTGACGTAAACAAGATGTCTCCTGAAGTAAACGAGATGTCTCCTGACGTAAACAAGATGTCTCCTGAAGTAAACGAGATGTCTCCTGACGTAAACGAGATGTCTCCTGACGTAAACGAGATGTCTCCTGACGTAAACGAGATGTCTCCTGACGTAAACGAGATGTCTCCTTACGTAAACAAGATGTCTCCTGACGTAAACAAGATGTGTCTCCTGACGTAAACAAGATGTCTCCTGACGTAAACAAGATGTCTCCTGACGTAAACAAGATGTCTCCTGACGTATACAAGATGTCTCCTGACGTAAACAAGATGTCTCCTGACGTAAACAAGATGTCTCCTGACGTAAACAAGATGTCTCCTTACGTAAACAAGATGTCTCCTGACGTAAACAAGATGTCTCCTTACGTAAACAAGATGTCTCCTGACGTAAACAAGATGTCTCCTGACGTAAACAAGATGTCTCCTTAGGTAAACAAGATGTCTCCTGACGTAAACAAGATGTCTCCTGACGTAAACAAAAAAGAGAAGAAGAGACCCTGTTACCCTGAGAGTTATGCTGATGTACTCACTGTGTAGGATAAGACTCCGTTGACTCTGGACCTGGAGAGGGTGAACCCGAGCTGCACAGAGGAAGAGAGAGAGGGAGAGAGGTGGTTACTCAATACATACTTCACTCTTCACTGCACCAGAACGCCATATATCAGTATTTAGTGTCTCTACTTTAAAGAGTCCTCTCCTGCTGATGTTCAGGTGTATATCAGTATGTAGTGTCTCTACTTTAAAGAGTCCTCTCCTGCTGATGTTCAGGTGTATATCAGTATGTAGTGTCTCTACTTTAAAGAGTCCTCTCCTGCTGATGTTCAGGTGTATATCAGTATGTAGTGTCTCTACTTTAAAGAGTCCTCTCCTGCTGATGTTCAGGTGTATATCAGTATGTAGTGTCTCTACTTTAAAGAGTCCTCTCCTGCTGATGTTCAGGTGTATATCAGTATGTAGTGTCTCTACTTTAAAGAGTCCTCTCCTGCTGATGTTCAGGTGTATATCAGTATGTAGTGTCTCTACTTTAAAGAGTCCTCTCCTGCTGATGTTCAGGTGTATATCAGTATGTCGTGTCTCTACTTTAAAGAGTCCTCTCCTGCTGATGTTCAGGTGTATATCAGTATGTCGTGTCTCTACTTTAAAGAGTCCTCTCCTGCTGATGTTCAGGTGTATATCAGTATGTCGTGTCTCTACTTTAAAGAGTTCTCTCCTGCTGATGTTCAGGTGTATATCAGTATGTAGTGTCTCTACTTTAAAGAGTCCTCTCCTGCTGATGTTCAGGTGTATATCAGTATGTAGTGTCTCTACTTTAAAGAGTCCCCTCCTGCTGACGTTCAGGTGTATATCAGTATGTAGTGTCTCTACTTTAAAGAGTCCTCTCCTGCTGATGTTCAGGTGTATATCAGAATGTAATGTCTCTACTTTAAAGAGTCCTCTCCTGCTGGTGTTCAGGTGTATATCAGTATGTAGTGTCTCTACTTTAAAGAGTCCTCTCCTGCTGATGTTCAGGTGTATATCAGTATGTAGTGTCTCTGCTTTAAAGAGTCCTCCCCTGCTGATGTTCAGGTGTATATCAGTATGTAGTGTCTCTACTTTAAAGAGTCCTCTCCTGCTGATGTTCAGGTGTATATCAGTATGTAGTGTCTCTGCTTTAAAGAGTCCTCCCCTGCTGATGTTCAGGTGTATATCAGTATGTAGTGTGTCTACTTTAAAGAGTCCTCTCCTGCTGATGTTCAGGTGTATATCAGTATGTAGTGTGTCTACTTTAAAGAGTCCTCTCCTGCTGATGTTCAGGTGTATATCAGTATGTAATGTCTCTACTTTAAAGAGTCCTCTCCTGCTGGTGTTCAGGTGTATATCAGTATGTAGTGTCTCTACTTTAAAGAGTCCTCTCCTGCTGATGTTCAGGTGTATATCAGTATGTAGTGTGTCTACTTTAAAGAGTCCTCTCCTGCTGATGTTCAGGTGTATATCAGTATGTAATGTCTCTACTTTAAAGAGTCCTCTCCTGCTGGTGTTCAGGTGTATATCAGTATGTAGTGTCTCTACTTTAAAGAGTCCTCTCCTGCTGGTGTTCAGGTGTATATCAGTATGTAGTGTCTCTACTTTAAAGAGTCCTCTCCTGCTGATGTTCAGGTGTATATCAGTATGTAGTGTCTCTACTTTAAAGAGTCCTCTCCTGCTGATGTTCAGGTGTATATCAGTATGTCGTGTCTCTACTTTAAAGAGTCCTCTCCTGCTGATGTTCAGGTGTATATCAGTATGTCGTGTCTCTACTTTAAAGAGTCCTCTCCTGCTGATGTTCAGGTGTATATCAGTATGTAGTGTCTCTACTTTAAAGAGTCCTCTCCTGCTGATGTTCAGGTGTATATCAGTATGTAGTGTCTCTACTTTAAAGAGTCCTCTCCTGCTGATGTTCAGGTGTATATCAGTATGTAGTGTCTCTACTTTAAAGAGTCCTCTCCTGCTGATGTTCAGGTGTATATCAGTATGTAGTGTCTCTACTTTAAAGAGTCCTCTCCTGCTGATGTTCAGGTGTATATCAGTATGTCGTGTCTCTACTTTAAAGAGTCCTCTCCTGCTGATGTTCAGGTGTATATCAGTATGTCGTGTCTCTACTTTAAAGAGTCCTCTCCTGCTGATGTTCAGGTGTATATCAGTATGTCGTGTCTCTACTTTAAAGAGTTCTCTCCTGCTGATGTTCAGGTGTATATCAGTATGTAGTGTCTCTACTTTAAAGAGTCCTCTCCTGCTGATGTTCAGGTGTATATCAGTATGTAGTGTCTCTACTTTAAAGAGTCCCCTCCTGCTGACGTTCAGGTGTATATCAGTATGTAGTGTCTCTACTTTAAAGAGTCCTCTCCTGCTGATGTTCAGGTGTATATCAGAATGTAATGTCTCTACTTTAAAGAGTCCTCTCCTGCTGGTGTTCAGGTGTATATCAGTATGTAGTGTCTCTACTTTAAAGAGTCCTCTCCTGATGATGTTCAGGTGTATATCAGTATGTAGTGTCTCTGCTTTAAAGAGTCCTCCCCTGCTGATGTTCAGGTGTATATCAGTATGTAGTGTCTCTACTTTAAAGAGTCCTCTCCTGCTGATGTTCAGGTGTATATCAGTATGTAGTGTCTCTGCTTTAAAGAGTCCTCCCCTGCTGATGTTCAGGTGTATATCAGTATGTAGTGTGTCTACTTTAAAGAGTCCTCTCCTGCTGATGTTCAGGTGTATATCAGTATGTAGTGTGTCTACTTTAAAGAGTCCTCTCCTGCTGATGTTCAGGTGTATATCAGTATGTAATGTCTCTACTTTAAAGAGTCCTCTCCTGCTGGTGTTCAGGTGTATATCAGTATGTAGTGTCTCTACTTTAAAGAGTCCTCTCCTGCTGATGTTCAGGTGTATATCAGTATGTAGTGTGTCTACTTTAAAGAGTCCTCTCCTGCTGATGTTCAGGTGTATATCAGTATGTAATGTCTCTACTTTAAAGAGTCCTCTCCTGCTGGTGTTCAGGTGTATATCAGTATGTAGTGTCTCTACTTTAAAGAGTCCTCTCCTGCTGATGTTCAGGTGTATATCAGTATGTAGTGTCTCTACTTTAAAGAGTCCTCTCCTGCTGATGTTCAGGTGTATATCAGTATGTAGTGTCTCTACTTTAAAGAGTCCTCTCCTGCTGGTGTTCAGGTGTATATCAGTATGTAGTGTCTCTACTTTAAAGAGTCCTCTCCTGCTGATGTTCAGGTGTATATCAGTATGTAGTGTCTCTACTTTAAAGAGTCCTCTCCTGCTGATGTTCAGGTGTATATCAGTATGTCGTGTCTCTACTTTAAAGAGTCCTCTCCTGCTGATGTTCAGGTGTATATCAGTATGTCGTGTCTCTACTTTAAAGAGTCCTCTCCTGCTGATGTTCAGGTGTATATCAGTATGTAGTGTCTCTACTTTAAAGAGTCCTCTCCTGCTGATGTTCAGGTGTATATCAGTATGTCGTGTCTCTACTTTAAAGAGTTCTCTCCTGCTGATGTTCAGGTGTATATCAGTATGTAGTGTCTCTACTTTAAAGAGTCCTCTCCTGCTGATGTTCAAGTGTATATCAGTATGTAGTGTCTCTACTTTAAAGAGTCCCCTCCTGCTGATGTTCAGGTGTATATCAGTATGTAGTGTCTCTACTTTAAAGAGTCCTCTCCTGCTGATGTTCAGGTGTATATCAGAATGTAATGTCTCTACTTTAAAGAGTCCTCTCCTGCTGGTGTTCAGGTGTATATCAGTATGTAGTGTCTCTACTTTAAAGAGTCCTCTCCTGCTGATGTTCAGGTGTATATCAGTATGTAGTGTCTCTGCTTTAAAGAGTCCTCCCCTGCTGATGTTCAGGTGTATATCAGTATGTAGTGTCTCTACTTTAAAGAGTCCTCTCCTGCTGATGTTCAGGTGTATATCAGTATGTAGTGTCTCTGCTTTAAAGAGTCCTCCCCTGCTGATGTTCAGGTGTATATCAGTATGTAGTGTGTCTACTTTAAAGAGTCCTCTCCTGCTGATGTTAAGGTGTATATCAGTATGTAGTGTGTCTACTTTAAAGAGTCCTCTCCTGCTGATGTTCAGGTGTATATCAGTATGTAATGTCTCTACTTTAAAGAGTCCTCTCCTGCTGGTGTTCAGGTGTATATCAGTATGTAGTGTCTCTACTTTAAAGAGTCCTCTCCTGCTGATGTTCAGGTGTATATCAGTATGTAGTGTGTCTACTTTAAAGAGTCCTCTCTTGCTGATGTTCAGGTGTATATCAGTATGTAATGTCTCTACTTTAAAGAGTCCTCTCCTGCTGGTGTTCAGGTGTATATCAGTATGTAGTGTCTCTACTTTAAAGAGTCCTCTCCTGCTGGTGTTCAGGTGTATATCAGTATGTAGTGTGTCTACTTTAAAGAGTCCTCTCCTGCTGATGTTCAGGTGTATATCAGTATGTAGTGTCTCTGCTTTAAAGAGTCCTCTCCTGCTGAGGTTCAGGTGTATATCAGTATGTAGTGTCTCTACTTTAAAGAGTCCTCTCCTGCTGATGTTCAGGTGTATATCAGTATGTAGTGTCTCTACTTTAAAGAGTCCTCTCCTGCTGATGTTCAGGTGTATATCAGTATGTAGTGTCTCTACTTTAAAGAGTCCTCTCCTGCTGATGTTCAGGTGTATATCAGTATGTAGTGTGTCTACTTTAAAGAGTCCTCTCCTGCTGGTGTTCAGGTGTATATCAGTATGTAGTGTCTCTACTTTAAAGAGTCCTCTCCTGCTGATGTTCAGGTGTATATCAGTATGTAGTGTCTCTACTTTAAAGAGTCCTCTCCTGCTGATGTTCAGGTGTATATCAGTATGTAGTGTCTCTACTTTAAAGAGTCCTCTCCTGCTGATGTTCAGGTGTATATCAGTATGTAGTGCCTCTACTTTAAAGAGTCCTCCCCTGCTGATGTTCAGGTGTATATCAGTATGTAGTGTCTCTACTTTAAAGAGTCCTCTCCTGCTGATGTTCAGGTGTATATCAGTATGTAGTGTCTCTGCTTTAAAGAGTCCTCTCCTGCTGATGTTCAGGTGTATATCAGTATGTAGTGTGTCTACTTTAAAGAGTCCTCTCCTGCTGATGTTCAGGTGTATATCAGTATGTAGTGTCTCTACTTTAAAGAGTCCTCTCCTGCTGATGTTCAGGTGTATATCAGTATGTAGTGTGTCTACTTTAAAGAGTCCTCTCCTGCTGATGTTCAGGTGTATATCAGTATGTAATGTCTCTACTTTAAAGAGTCCTCTCCTGCTGGTGTTCAGGTGTATATCAGTATGTAGTGTCTCTACTTTAAAGAGTCCTCTCCTGCTGATGTTCAGGTGTATATCAGTATGTAGTGTGTCTACTTTAAAGAGTCCTCTCCTGCTGATGTTCAGGTGTATATCAGTATGTAGTGTCTCTGCTTTAAAGAGTCCTCTCCTGCTGATGTTCAGGTGTATATCAGTATGTAGTGTCTCTACTTTAAAGAGTCCTCTCCTGCTGATGTTCAGGTGTATATCAGTATGTAGTGTCTCTACTTTAAAGAGTCCTCTCCTGCTGATGTTCAGGTGTATATCAGTATGTAGTGTCTCTACTTTAAAGAGTCCTCTCCTGCTGATGTTCAGGTGTATATCAGTATGTAGTGTGTCTACTTTAAAGAGTCCTCTCCTGCTGGTGTTCAGGTGTATATCAGTATGTAGTGTCTCTACTTTAAAGAGTCCTCTCCTGCTGATGTTCAGGTGTATATCAGTATGTAGTGTCTCTACTTTAAAGAGTCCTCTCCTGCTGATGTTCAGGTGTATATCAGTATGTAGTGTCTCTACTTTAAAGAGTCCTCTCCTGCTGATGTTCAGGTGTATATCAGTATGTCGTGCCTCTACTTTAAAGAGTCCTCTCCTGCTGATGTTCAGGTGTATATCAGTATGTCGTGTCTCTACTTTAAAGAGTCCTCTCCTGCTGATGTTCAGGTGTATATCAGTATGTCGTGTCTCTACTTTAAAGAGTCCTCTCCTGCTGATGTTCAGGTGTATATCAGTATGTAGTGTCTCTACTTTAAAGAGTCCTCTCCTGCTGATGTTCAGGTGTATATCAGTATGTCGTGTCTCTACTTTAAAGAGTTCTCTCCTGCTGATGTTCAGGTGTATATCAGTATGTAGTGTCTCTACTTTAAAGAGTCCTCTCCTGCTGATGTTCAGGTGTATATCAGTATGTAGTGTCTCTACTTTAAAGAGTCCCCTCCTGCTGATGTTCAGGTGTATATCAGTATGTAGTGTCTCTACTTTAAAGAGTCCTCTCCTGCTGATGTTCAGGTGTATATCAGAATGTAATGTCTCTACTTTAAAGAGTCCTCTCCTGCTGGTGTTCAGGTGTATATCAGTATGTAGTGTCTCTACTTTAAAGAGTCCTCTCCTGCTGATGTTCAGGTGTATATCAGTATGTAGTGTCTCTGCTTTAAAGAGTCCTCCCCTGCTGATGTTCAGGTGTATATCAGTATGTAGTGTCTCTACTTTAAAGAGTCCTCTCCTGCTGATGTTCAGGTGTATATCAGTATGTAGTGTCTCTGCTTTAAAGAGTCCTCCCCTGCTGATGTTCAGGTGTATATCAGTATGTAGTGTGTCTACTTTAAAGAGTCCTCTCCTGCTGATGTTCAGGTGTATATCAGTATGTAGTGTGTCTACTTTAAAGAGTCCTCTCCTGCTGATGTTCAGGTGTATATCAGTATGTAATGTCTCTACTTTAAAGAGTCCTCTCCTGCTGGTGTTCAGGTGTATATCAGTATGTAGTGTCTCTACTTTAAAGAGTCCTCTCCTGCTGATGTTCAGGTGTATATCAGTATGTAGTGTGTCTACTTTAAAGAGTCCTCTCTTGCTGATGTTCAGGTGTATATCAGTATGTAATGTCTCTACTTTAAAGAGTCCTCTCCTGCTGGTGTTCAGGTGTATATCAGTATGTAGTGTCTCTACTTTAAAGAGTCCTCTCCTGCTGGTGTTCAGGTGTATATCAGTATGTAGTGTGTCTACTTTAAAGAGTCCTCTCCTGCTGATGTTCAGGTGTATATCAGTATGTAGTGTCTCTGCTTTAAAGAGTCCTCTCCTGCTGAGGTTCAGGTGTATATCAGTATGTAGTGTCTCTACTTTAAAGAGTCCTCTCCTGCTGATGTTCAGGTGTATATCAGTATGTAGTGTCTCTACTTTAAAGAGTCCTCTCCTGCTGATGTTCAGGTGTATATCAGTATGTAGTGTCTCTACTTTAAAGAGTCCTCTCCTGCTGATGTTCAGGTGTATATCAGTATGTAGTGTGTCTACTTTAAAGAGTCCTCTCCTGCTGGTGTTCAGGTGTATATCAGTATGTAGTGTCTCTACTTTAAAGAGTCCTCTCCTGCTGATGTTCCGGTGTATATCAGTATAGTGTCTCTACTTTAAAGAGTCCTCTCCTGCTGATGTTCAGGTGTATATCAGTATGTAGTGTCTCTACTTTAAAGAGTCCTCTCCTGCTGATGTTCAGGTGTATATCAGTATGTAGTGTCTCTACTTTAAAGAGTCCTCTCCTGCTGATGTTCAGGTGTATATCAGTATGTAGTGCCTCTACTTTAAAGAGTCCTCCCCTGCTGATGTTCAGGTGTATATCAGTATGTAGTGTCTCTACTTTAAAGAGTCCTCTCCTGCTGATGTTCAGGTGTATATCAGTATGTAGTGTCTCTGCTTTAAAGAGTCCTCTCCTGCTGATGTTCAGGTGTATATCAGTATGTAGTGTGTCTACTTTAAAGAGTCCTCTCCTGCTGATGTTCAGGTGTATATCAGTATGTAGTGTCTCTACTTTAAAGAGTCCTCTCCTGCTGATGTTCAGGTGTATATCAGTATGTAGTGTGTCTACTTTAAAGAGTCCTCTCCTGCTGATGTTCAGGTGTATATCAGTATGTAATGTCTCTACTTTAAAGAGTCCTCTCCTGCTGGTGTTCAGGTGTATATCAGTATGTAGTGTCTCTACTTTAAAGAGTCCTCTCCTGCTGATGTTCAGGTGTATATCAGTATGTAGTGTGTCTACTTTAAAGAGTCCTCTCCTGCTGATGTTCAGGTGTATATCAGTATGTAGTGTCTCTACTTTAAAGAGTCCTCTCCTGCTGATGTTCAGGTGTATATCAGTATGTAGTGTCTCTACTTTAAAGAG
The DNA here is from genome assembly GCF_949606895.1 of Notothenia rossii. NCBI lineage: Eukaryota > Metazoa > Chordata > Actinopteri > Perciformes > Nototheniidae > Notothenia > Notothenia rossii. Next base: position 161,707 of record NW_027640362.1, read on the forward strand.
TCCTCTCCTGCTGATGTTCAGGTGTATATCAGTATGTAGTGTCTCTGCTTTAAAGAGTCCTCTCCTGCTGATGTTCAGGTGTATATCAGTATGTAGTGTCTCTACTTTAAAGAGTCCTCTCCTGCTGATGTTCAGGTGTATATCAGTATGTAGTGTCTCTACTTTAAAGAGTCCGCTCCTGCTGATGTTCAGGTGTATATCAGTATGTAGTGTCTCTACTTTAAAGAGTCCTCTCCTGCTGATGTTCAGGTGTATATCAGTATGTAGTGTGTCTACTTTAAAGAGTCCTCTCCTGCTGGTGTTCAGGTGTATATCAGTATGTAGTGTCTCTACTTTAAAGAGTCCTCTCCTGCTGATGTTCAGGTGTATATCAGTATGTAGTGTCTCTACTTTAAAGAGTCCTCTCCTGCTGATGTTCAGGTGTATATCAGTATGTAGTGTCTCTACTTTAAAGAGTCCTCTCCTGCTGATGTTCAGGTGTATATCAGTATGTAGTGCCTCTACTTTAAAGAGTCCTCCCCTGCTGATGTTCAGGTGTATATCAGTATGTAGTGTCTCTACTTTAAAGAGTCCTCTCCTGCTGATGTTCAGGTGTATATCAGTATGTAGTGTCTCTGCTTTAAAGAGTCCTCTCCTGCTGATGTTCAGGTGTATATCAGTATGTAGTGTGTCTACTTTAAAGAGTCCTCTCCTGCTGATGTTCAGGTGTATATCAGTATGTAGTGTCTCTACTTTAAAGAGTCCTCTCCTGCTGATGTTCAGGTGTATATCAGTATGTAGTGTCTCTACTTTAAAGAGTCCTCTCCTGCTGATGTTCAGGTGTATATCAGTATGTAGTGTCTCTACTTTAAAGAGTCCTCTCCTGCTGATGTTCAGGTGTATATCAGTATGTAGTGTGTCTACTTTAAAGAGTCCTCTCCTGCTGATGTTCAGGTGTATATCACTATGTAGTGTCTCTACTTTAAAGAGTCCTCTCCTGCTGATGTTCAGGTGTATATCAGTATGTAGTGTCTCTACTTTAAAGAGTCCTCTCCTGCTTTAATGTTCTAAAAGCTCTTTATTTTTTTCAAACTACCTCTTTTCACCCTCTGTCTGAAACCAGAGGTCAGGAACCCCCAGAAAGCGTGGTAGGAACTCTTTAAAGCAGTGTTTCTCACCGGGTACATGGTGTAGTTGATCTCAGGCAGACGCAGAGACACCAGCTTCACGTCCAGAGTCCCGTTGGCGTAGAAACCAAAGTTGTTGAGATCGACGGAGGACCGGGTTTCATTCTGGGAGCAAAGAGAAATACAAATTAATTCAACAAATAGTTGAAGTCTGTTTGTTTATAGAGCACATTCAGGACACGAGCTACTTGATAAGTAAATTAAAATAGTAAATAGTGACTAAAATACATAATAACATAATACAAGTACAAGATCTGAGTACTTCTACTTTTACTGAAGTACAAGATCTGAGTACTTCTACTTTTAGTCAAGTACAAGATCTGAGTTCAAGATCAGAGTACTTCTACTTTTACTCAAGTTCAAGATCTGAGTACTTCTACTTTTAGTCAAGTACAAGATCCGAGTTCAAGATCTGAGTACTTCTACTTTTACTCGGGGTACAAGATCTGAGTACTTCTACTTTTAGTCAAGTACAAGATCTGAGTTCAAGATCTGAGTACTTCTACTTTTAGTCAAGTACAAGATCCGAGTTCAAGATCTGAGTACTTCTACTTTTACTCGGGGTACAAGATCTGAGTACTTCTACTTTTACTCAAGAACAAGACCTGAGTACTTCTTCCTCTGATAAATAGCATCACTGATTAGCATACTAGCTAATAACCTGCTACCCTACCTAGCCTCTCTGCTAGCATATTTTAGCCTCTATGCTAGCATATGTAATCCAACAGTTAAAGATGTCAGACTTACATTCAGGGTGAGTTTGTGGATCCTGGCTTCCGATCCGAACAGCAGCAGGAGGAGCAGAAACCCCCCGGAACAAGAGACCCTTCTGTGCGCCATCTCTTTATTCATATATATCTTTATTAATATATATATTTATTCTACCTCCAGCTACAGCCGTTAGCTGCTAACGCTAGCCACACTCCTTCAGATAAACAGCTCACAGTGCTAACACTTTACGAGGCTACACGCAGTGCTAATCCTTAAATACACTCTGTGGACTCTTTAATAACGTGGTTTTATGCTCGGATTATAAACCTTTACGCTGTGTTTTCCGGTTCTTTTGTGGTTTCATGGCGGAAGGTAACAGCTTCCTGGAGCAGAAACACAACAGCGAAGAGAGGCAGACGCGTCACTTCCGGTTCACTTGATGACGATAACGTGCAAACACATTATAAGTATGTTTATGACACATTATAAATATGCTCAAGACACATTTGTATATTTGATTTATAAATACATGTAGGTGCACACCCCTTAACCGTGTGTTATTGTATCATGCATACAGTCCAGTGTCACCACTTCCGCATTGGACTACACCTTTAACTTGTCACTAGTCACGTGGGTCACTTTGTGACTCCACGTAGCTGGTATTCGGGTTGCCAGGTCTGCACAGACTCGGTTTGGGTTTGACCATAGACTATATATAAAGGGTTTGACATGTTGGACACGTGGAAGTAAAGTTTATAATGCACAGAGGGGCAGGCAACACATATTCAGAGTCCAAACTACGGCCCACGGATCATTTTGAATCAGCCCTCACTCAGCAAATAAAAAAAGTATAATGACTTAAGTATCATAAACTTCAGCTTGTCTTACTTCTTAAATAGATATGTTCAAATATATTACACAGTATTCATGTGTTAATAAGCTCAATTTTCAAATAAATTCAGTCAATTCAAGTTGAAAATATGTTCTAACAAAATCTACGTTGATAAGAAAAAAGCCCAATAACAAAATGTACCTTGAAATATAGTCTTCATATTACATTGCATTTAGCTGACGCTTTTATCCAAAGCGACTTACATTAAGTGCATTCGACCAAGAAGATACAACCTTGAAGAAAACAGAATCATATAAGTGCATCAGGTTTCATAGAGCCAGAGATTTAATATCAGATTATAATATTGATATATGCTGTCTCACTGAAACTTGGTTGAGACATGAAGAATATGTCAGCATAAATGAGGCCACTCCACCCAGCCATATCAATACTCATATTGCCCGAGGCACGGGCCGAGGAGGTGGAGTTGCAGCAATCTTTGACTCAAGTTTACTTATCAATACTAAACAAAAATTAAATGATACCTCCTTTGAAAGCCTCGTTTTTAGTCTTACGCATCCGACCTGGAAAACTTTGCAGCCAATCTTATTTGTTACAGTGTACCGTGCACCAGGTCCTTATTCAGAATTCTTATCAGAATTCTCTGAGTTTTTATCAGCTTTGGTTCTTAAAACAGATAAAGTAATTATCGTAGGTGACTTTAATATTCATGTTGACGATGATAAAAATAGCCTTACTGTTGCATTTAACTCTATATTAGATTCTGTTGGTTTCTGTCAGAGTGTAAATAAACCAACCCACTGCTATAATCACACTCTCCACCTTGTTCTGACTTATGGTATTGAAATTGAGCAACTATTAGTCGAATCGCATAATCCTGCTTTATCCGACCATTTCTTAGTAACTTTTGAAGTACTGTTACTAGACTACAAAGCATTAGCCAAAAGCTCCTGCAGCAGAAACCTATCTGTTAGTGCTATAGCCACATTTAAGGAAGAGATTCCACCAATACTTAACTCGATAGCATGTCTGAATGTAAGTGTAGGAGCCATTTCCTTAGATTATATTATCTTATCTTTTTACAGTACATAACCTGAGATTCTGTGGTGTATATTATTTATTATTTATTATTTTATTTGAGTGCGTTACTCTGCCAGTGGAGGGGCTGCAGCATAAAAGGAGAGGTGCTGCAGCCTACTGGCTGACTGAAGCAAACAGTTTTTAGACCTTGCTGGTTGGTTCTCCTGCCTTTAACATTGAAATATCAGTGTATAGGAAAAATAGTTTGTTTAAAAACGTTTATTTCTTTTTTCCTTTTTTGGAATAAACTATCCTACTTTTCAATCGCATCTGGACGTTTATATTTTCTCTCTCAAACTACAAGCGTCTATTCGTCGGTCAGCCCCACGAGTGAATCAGTAGCGTGGCGTGGGGAAAAAATGAGGGGAAGCCAATAATACGTCCTTTCTCTTGGGTCGGGGGTGTGGTGGTCAATGTAATAACGTAACCAGATGAGTGATTACAGCACCCGGTATCATTTTACACACATTTGTATCATACAGATGCAGGACTTAGACACGCCTGCTATCTAACAGACAGGTCCGCACGCACTCTCCAGCCGAAACTCTAATAAGCATTCATTCAAAAACTAAATCAGGAGAGCTTTAATGTTTTACGTCATATTCGCTCCTTTGTTCCTCGCTGTAAACAGCTCCAGTTTGGGCATTGGCATGTCATCAGATTTTGTTTGTTGTTGCTGCTGTAGCGGAAGTTTAGAACAATTATTTTTGATTAAATACTCCAAATCTCCACCCTCGATAATTGCACTTGCTTCAGTTGCTTGCTACTTTCTAACGGCGGTGAGAGAGGTGCAGTGACACTATCTATCTTCTATCGATTAGATTTATGATTAGAAAATTATAAAAGTAGAGTAGACATGTGGATATTATCCGACTGAACAAAACGTGCATTTACCTAACAGGTTCGTTTTCCACTGACCTTTTTTCGAGCTATTTTCCAAAATCCTATGGAGAAATCCCATTGCTATTTTGTCGAGGGAAACCGAGCGCAGCTTATTTCCGCTTTTTGGGACGCGTCACTGCACCACTCAGTTGATGCGATTTGATTGGATTGTGAGGCAAGGGAAGCCAGCCGCCTCTGGCTTCCCTTGGCATGGCCCTGACCAATCACAGGTTGGCAGGGGCATGACGTGAGCCTCATCTGATTGGTCAATCCCTCCATTTTTTTTCACCAAGGGAAGCAAATTTCGGCTGGCCTCCTCTCGCAACAGAGAGTGCAATCTAGTGTTTCACCATAACATCTAGAGGGGCGCTGTTTCACTCTTTGTAAAATACTCAATGAGAATGGGGGAGAGACGGGCTGGCAGCAACACACAACAAAGAATTTCCGAAACTAAACGAAGTGTTTTTATTTATTTATTAAAATTATAACTACAATCCGAAAAAACAGGGGAAGCCTGGCTTCCCTTGGCCTCCAGGAGAAAACGCCACTGGAGTGAATCACAAACAAAGGACAAAAAACAAATGGATATCGTGGTCACTACAGTAAGGGAGGAAACTTATACAAAATGTACACCACCCCAAATTGATCATGTTGTTGATAGTGCTACAGATGCGCTGCGAATAAAATGAGACTCTGTTGCTCCTTTGAAAAAGAAGAAAATAAAACAACATAGATTAGCTCCATGGCATAATGCCCAAACCCGCAAAATAAAGCAAAAGTCGAGACAACTTGAAAGGATATGGCGTTCCACTAAACTTGAAGAATCTCGTTTCATTTGGCATATTACTCTCAATGAATATAAGAAAGCACTGCGTAAAGCGAGAGCCGCCTACTACTCTTCATTAATAGATGAGAATAAGAATAATGCAAGATTTCTTTTCAGCACTGTAGCCAGGCTGACAGAGAGCCACAGCTCGACTGAGCCTTCTATTCCCATAGCACTCAGTAGGAATGATTTTATGTGCTTTTTTAACGATAAAATTGTTACTCTTAGAAACAAAATCAATGACCTCTTGCCTTTGACCAGTATAGTGTTATCAACACCTCCCGGAAACGTAAGTTCTAATATTACACTAGATAGTAAACTAGAATGCTTTTCAGCCATAAACCTGGAACAATTAAATTCAATGATTCTCTCTTCTAGACCATCAACGTGTATCTTAGACCCGATTCCAACTAAGCTGTTAAAAGAAGTTTTTCCATTAATTAGCACTTCTTTATTAAATATTATGAATATGTCTTTATTATCAGGCTATGTTCCACAATCATTCAAAGTAGCAGTGATAAAACCGCTTCTTAAAAAGCACAACCTCGATCCAGAGGTTTTAGCCAACTATAGACCTATTTCTAATCTTCCGTTCCTCTCAAAGATTCTTGAGAAAGCAGTCGCAAAACAGCTGTGTGATTACTTAAAAAACTATGATTTATTTGAAGATTTTCAGTCTGGCTTTAGAACACAACATAGCACAGAGACAGCTCTGGTTAAAGTCAAACATGACATTCTAATAGCCTCTGACAAGGGACTTGTCTCTATTCTTGTCTTGCTCGATCTCAGTGCTGCATTTGATACTATCGACCATGATATCCTATTGCAAAGACTAGAGCACTTAGTTGGCATACAGGGAATTGCTTTAGGCTGGTTTAGGTCCTATCTATCTGAACGCTCTCAGTTTGTACGTGTCAACGATGAATCTTCCATGCAAACCAAAGTTAGCCATGGAGTGCCACAGGGCTCAGTGCTTGGACCTATTTTGTTCACATTATATGCTTCCGTTAGGCAATATTATAAGGAATCATTCTGTAAACTTTCATTGTTATGCGGATGATACTCAACTATATTTATCAATCAAGCCTGATGAAATTAATCATCTAAATCAAATTCAAGACTGCCTCAAGGACTTAAAAACGTGGATGACTTTAAACTTTTTGATATTAAACACGACCAAAACTGAAGTTATTGTACTTGGCCCGAAGAATCTACGAAACAAATGATCTAAAGATATACTAACTATGGATGGCATTAATTTGGCCTCCAGTGAGACTGTAAGGAATCTTGGTGTTATATTTGATCAGGATTTATCCTTTAACACCCACATAAAATCAATTTCAAGGACCGCCTACTTCCATCTACGTAACATTGCAAAAATCAGGCATATCTTGCCTCAAAACGATGCAGAGAAACTAGTCCATGCATTTGTTACTTCAAGGCTGGATTATTGTAACTCCTTATTATCAGGGTGTACCAAGAAGTCAGTCAAGTCTCTTCAGCTGATTCAAAATGCTGCAGCTCGTGTACTAACCAGAGTTAGGAAAAGGGACCACATTACTCCTGTTCTGGCTGCCTTACACTGGCTCCCTATAGAACACAGGATAGAATTTAGAATTCTTCTTCTGGCCTACAAAGCCCTTAATGGACCCGTTCAAATCCAGTTTTGGACAGTCTGCCGTGGTTCCATCCCATTTCAAAGTGCTGTTCGACGCTCGGCGTAACCCTCGGCGCACACTCAAACATCCAATCACAGAGCTTGAGGACTATCACGGGGTTTGTCAAGCGAAGCGGAGAGAATACTTACTTCCGGGTGTAAAATTATCTAAAGCAACTACTATGAGCTGCTCCGACCCTCGGTCCTGACGGACTCCAACTTGTGTTTATTAACCAAACAAATAAATAAACACAAGGATAATTATGTGTTATTGTTGAGTAAATAACAGTGTGGTTTAGAAAAGAATACAAAATTAAAAGGAAAAACGATGAAACAATACAGGTTTCAGTTTTCTGAGCCCCTACTCTCCCCATAACTGACGGCAACTAAAGTCCTACATTATTCAATTAAAATAAAGAAGTAAAAACAATAAGTGTGGCTTGATACTGAGTTAGAAAAAGGTTGATAAACGCTGTGAGAATGGATCTGAGGAGAGCATTTCGCCGCGATCCCAACTCGTCTATTAGCAACGTTCAGGGAGCTCTATGCAAGTCAAGGGGACGCCCTGCCCGTTGAAAACTGACTCTCAAGGGGTACCCTGTGCGTAATAGAGTGACGGGGAGGGGCCCTGACCGTCCGTCAACGTGTGACGGGTTGGGAGTGAGAACGTGTTGCTCAAACAGCGATTCTGCAGCGGTGCTGACTTGAGACCGGTCTCTACCTGACTGGAGTCACGCCGTGTGTGTCCGTCACGAAACACGCTGTTTACAAGTAGTTCCAGCAAACATCCACTGATAAACTGCGATGCTAACAACCTCATGATAACCTCATATGTTTTAATTTAGGATCATACTCGTGGTTAATGTAGAAAAAGGTAAATGTGTGCATTTTATTATAAAGTTGTGTATATTTACAGACTGTTGCAAAAACTAAGAAGTTTATAAACATCAGGTTTAAAACTGAAGGAGCTTTACAAAGAAGACACAATTAAAGATGTTTGGAGTTTTATTTGAGTTATTAATGTTAATGTTTTGTCTCAGAGATGCTGATTTGTTATATTCAGTTACGGCTTTTCCTGTTTCTGCCGGAGAGAGGGGAGGCGGTCCCAAAGCTTGCTGCTGTATTTACTCCCTCCATCTGACAGGAGGGAGCCTCATGTTTCACTCCACGGAGTTCACTCCGTCACGGAGGGGGAGTGTGTAGGGGTAGGGGGTAGGGCGTGGTTTGGGATTGGGTCTGAGTGTGTGTCATAGAGAGTCAGGCTTATTAACTCAAAGTGCACGCAGAGACACACAAACATTATTTCAAACAGAAAAAATAATAAATAAACTTATAAATAAAACATAATAAAATAATGCAAAAATCAAATAAAGTGACAAAATAATAAAACCAAAATAAAATTATACTAAATAATATCAAATCAAAATGCAGATAAAAAGATAAAGTAAACAGAGAAGCCCAGGTACCTGAGAACAGGTCAGCCACGGCCAGGTTCCCCAGCAGGTAGTAGATGGGGAAGTTATATGAGTCCTGAACCCTGAGTCAGCATGATGAGTCCTGAACCCTGAGTCAGCATCATGAGTCCTGAACCCTGAGTCAGCATTATGAGACCTGAACCCTGAGTCAGCATTATGAGTCCTGAACCCTGACCTGAGTCAGCATTATGAGTCCTGAACCCTGAGTCAGCATTATGAGTCCTGAACCCTGAGTCAGCATTATGAGACCTGAACCCTGAGTCAGCATTATGAGTCCTGAACCCTGAGTCAGCATTATGAGTCCTGAACCCTGAGTCAGCATTATGAGTCCTGAACCCTGAGTCAGCATTATGAGTCCTGAACCCTGACCTGAGTCAGCATGATGAGTCCTGAACCCTGAGTCAGCATTAGGAGACCTGAACCCTGAGTCAGCATTATGAGACCTGAACCCTGAGTCAGCATTTGGAGACCTGAACCCTGAGTCAGCATTATGAGTCCTGAACTCTGAGTCAGCATTATGAGTCCTGAACCCTGAGTCAGCATCATGAGTCCTGAACCCTGAGTCAGCATCATGAGTCCTGAACCCTGACCTGAGTCAGCATTATGAGTCCTGAACCCTGAGTCAGCATCATGAGTCCTGAACCCTGAGTCAGCATTATGAGTCCTGAACCCTGAGTCAGCACTATGAGTCCTGAACCCTGACCTGAGTCAGCATTATGAGTCCTGAACCCTGAGTCAGCATCATGAGTCCTGAACCCTGACCTGAGTCAGCATTATGAGTCCTGAACCCTGAGTCAGCATTATGAGTCCTGAACCCTGAGTCAGCATCATGAGTCCTGAACCCTGAGTCAGCATCATGAGTCCTGAACCCTGACCTGAGTCAGCATTATGAGTCCTGAACCCTGAGTCAGCATTATGAGTCCTGAACCCTGAGTCAGCATCATGAGTCCTGAACCCTGAGTCAGCATCATGAGTCCTGAACCCTGACCTGAGTCAGCATTATGAGTCCTGAACCCTGAGTCAGCATTATGAGTCCTGAACCCTGAGTCAGCATTATGAGTCCTGAACCCTGACCTGAGTCAGCATTATGAGACCTGAACCCTGAGTCAGCATTATGAGTCCTGAACCCTGAGTCAGCATTATGAGACCTGAACCCTGAGTCAGCATTATGAGTCCTGAACCCTGAGTCAGCATTATGAGTCCTGAACCCTGAGTCAGCATTAGGAGACCTGAACCCTGAGTCAGCATTATGAGACCTGAACCCTGAGTCAGCATGATGAGTCCTGAACCCTGAGTCAGCATTAGGAGACCTGAACCCTGAGTCAGCATTATGAGACCTGAACCCTGAGTCAGCATTAGGAGACCTGAACCCTGAGTCAGCATTATGAGTCCTGAACCCTGAGTCAGCATCATGAGTCCTGAACCCTGAGTCAGCATCATGAGTCCTGAACCCTGAGTCAGCATTATGAGTCCTGAACCCTGAGTCAGCATTATGAGTCCTGAACCCTGACCTGAGTCAGCATCATGAGTCCTGAACCCTGAGTCAGCATCATGAGTCCTGAACCCTGAGTCAGCATTATGAGTCCTGAACCCTGAGTCAGCATTATGAGTCCTGAACCCTGAGTCAGCATTATGAGTCCTGAACCCTGAGTCAGCATTATGAGTCCTGAACCCTGAGTCAGCATTATGAGTCCTGAACCCTGAGTCAGCATTATGAGTCCTGAACACTGAGTCAGCACTATGAGTCCTGAACCCTGAGTCAGCATCATGAGTCCTGAACCCTGAGTCAGCATCATGAGTCCTGAACCCTGAGTCAGCATTATGAGTCCTGAACCCTGAGTCAGCATTATGAGTCCTGAACCCTGAGTCAGCATTATGAGTCCTGAACCCTGAGTCAGCATTATGAGTCCTGAACCCTGAGTCAGCATTATGAGTCCTGAACCCTGAGTCAGCATCATGAGTCCTGAACCCTGAGTCAGCATTATGAGTCCTGAACACTGAGTCAGCACTATGAGTCCTGAACCCTGAGTCAGCATCATGAGTCCTGAACCCTGAGTCAGCATCATGAGTCCTGAACCCTGAGTCAGCATTATGAGTCCTGAAACCTGAGTCAGCATTATGAGTCCTGAACCCTGAGTCAGCATTATGAGTCCTGAACCCTGAGTCAGCATTATGAGTCCTGAACCCTGAGTCAGCATTATGAGTCCTGAACCCTGACCTGAGTCAGCATTATGAGTCCTGAACCCTGAGTCAGCATTATGAGACCTGAACCCTGAGTCAGCACTATGAGTCCTGAACCCTGAGTCAGCATTATGAGTCCTGAACCCTGAGTCAGCATTATGAGTCCTGAACCCTGAGTCAGCATTATGAGTCCTGAACCCTGAGTCAGCATCATGAGTCCTGAACCCTGAGTCAGCATTATGAGTCCTGAACCCTGAGTCAGCATTATGAGTCCTGAACCCTGAGTCAGCATTATGAGTCCTGAACCCTGAGTCAGCATCATGAGTCCTGAACCCTGAGTCAGCATTATGAGTCCTGAACCCTTACCTGAGTCAGCATTATGAGTCCTGAACCCTGAGTCAGCATCATCCCCCGAAAGCAATTGGGTCATTCGAACGTTGTATATATTAATGCAGAAATGTTCCTCATGAAGCTGATATTTAGGAAGTTGAAGATCCAGAATATCTAGATTAGCATCAGTAGCATGTTAGCATCAGTAGCATGTTAGCATCAGTAGCATGTTAGCATCAGGAACAGCATGAATGAAACAGCTCGGGGTCCACACAAGATAAAATCCTCATATTTACGGTAAACCTGAACTCAGCGTTTAAGGTCACAGTCTGTCCGTCCCTCACACACACACACACACACACACACACACACACACACACACACACACACACACACACACACACACACACACACACACACACACACACACACACACACACACACACACACACACACACACACACACACACACACACACACACATAACATCTCTGCAACCTTCACACTCTCAGAAGGTGACGTTTTGCACACGGACCTACAGGAAGTCTGGAATCAACCTGTAAATATTTCCAAAATTAGGGCTTACGTAAAAATCATTAAAACCAAATGTGAGTGGAAACGAGTCAATTTAGGAAATATAATCTTGAAATGTCAAAGAAACCAATTCACAAACACACACACACACACACACACACACACACACACACACACACACACACACACACACACACACACACACACACACACACACACACACACACACACACACACACACACACACACACACACACACACACACTCACACACTGCATACTGAGTACTCTTATTTGAGATACTTTCAGTATGTTCTGCTTCACTTGGAGTGTTTCAGCTGATGACAGTTCTGTGCTCTAACGTCAGTACGATTTAGAATGCAGGACTTTTATCAAAGTATTTGTACTGTTTAGTGTTGCTACTGTACTTCTTCCACCTCTGTTGAAGTGTGTGTGTGTGTGTTTGTATGTGTGTGTGTGACACTTCTTATCCCAGCATTCCTCTGCTAGCTGTTAGCCGTTATCTCCTGAGTCTCCGGAGGGCCCCGGAGAGCCTTGTACGGTGACGGAGCGCCGCGGGGCGATAAGCGGCGGCCATGTTTAGAACCACGTCTGCTTCTGGTACATTTAGAGCGTTGCCCTCCTCACAGACACTCTCACACACTCACACACACTGACACACTCTTTCTGCTGCTGCCACAGGGTGAGTACCGGAGCTCAGCGGGGCCAAAAAGCTGCAGGTTGACCTCCAGCTGTGAGGAAGTACTCAGGTATTTAAAATCAGTAAGAGTAGTACGACAGTCTGAATGTATGAAAAAGGTCATGAAAGTGCAATATTTACCTCGGAGCTGTAGTAGAGTACAAGTACAACGTGGACATACTCAGTTAAAGTGCAAGTACCTCAAAAATGATACTTGAGCATAGCAAATGTACTTCCAGCGTTGTGCAATAGTATTGCATCAAAATGTCATGTTGTAACAGTGGAAGTACTCAGATGTTTTACTTTAGTAAGAGTAGTAGTACGACAGTCTGAATGTATGAGAAAGGTCATACAAGTGCAATATTTACCTCTGAGATGTAGCAGAGTACAAGTATAACGTGGTATACAAAATGAAATACTCAAGTAACTCAAAATACTCCATTACAACCAAGAGCTGAGTTGAAAGTGTGATTGATGTTAAAGTTCAGAAGTATTATCAGGGACATGTACGTTAAGTGTCAGAAGAAAGTGGAACATTATACTTTGTGTAGTTATATTGTCGTATTGCATCAAATTGTCATGTTGTAGGAAAGGTAGAAGAAGTACTCAGATATTTGAAGTAGTATTACGACAGTCATAAATATATATCATAGAAACATGTAATGCAGCTGAAGTGTAGAGTTGCAGACAATAGAAATACTCAAGCAAAGTACAAGTACGTCAAAATTATATTTGAGCACAGTAAAGATACTCTGTAGGAATACTATTGCATCTAAAATACCATGTTGTTGGAGTAGAGGAACTCAGATATTTCCCTTCAGTAAAAGTAGTAATACGACAGTCTCAAATACTACAGTACGTCCTGAGGTCAAAACACTTAAAGTACAAAAGTAGTATCAGGGAAATGTACAGTGCATAAAGTGTCACTTATCTCTCTAGTGCTGTATAAGGGTCGAGGGGCAGAACATGGAAAGACTCAAAATAATACTTGAGTACATACTAAGTTACACACTGTGTAGTAATATTGTTATGTTTGCAGTAGATCTTAGTAAAAGTAGAACTCTGTACAGTAAAAGTCCTGCATTTAAAACCTCACTAAAGCAAAAGTACAAAAGTATTGGCATCAAAATAAATATAATAATATGTGTGTTTATTTATCCGTGGGTTTATATTTAATAATCTGAATCTGTGAAAAGCTGTCAGATCAATCAAGTGGAGTAGAAGTATAAAGTAGAATGAAATAAAAGAACTTAAGTAAAGTACAAGTATCTCATATGTGTCCTTAAGTACATGAGTACATGTACTTCATCACCGCTGTGTACTAATACTGCAGTGTTCATGTTCAGTGTTCAGGTACATGTCGTCCATTAGTTTCAGCGGGTTAGAAACTGAGCTTCACTTTCAGCTTCTGAATGTTCCTCACAGCTAACAGAACCCCCCTCTAAGAGACCCTAACAACAACAACAGCAACAACAACAATAACAACAACAACAACAACAAGCAGCTCATAGTGGATAACATATCGCCTCATCAGCATATTTAACCCTCTGAGGTTTTGTACCGTTTTCAGGCGACTTGTAATCTGTTCTAGAAACACGATGTTTGTTTGTTTACTTCACGAAGCGTAAACACAAACAATGGATGTATTTTAGGAACACTTGTCCGTGCTGGAAGTAGACTGTTCTAGGAGATAGAGATTATAGATCTGATTATGCATCCCATGAAGCATTGCATGACCTCTGTGGACCAATCAGAGGCTGTCGTTGGGGAAGCATGAACGTTTTTTTTTGCTGCACGACTCGCCTTCTTGACGCAAAAGCGCCATGACTTTTGTGTTAATGTAGATACATATCGATTTTGGTGCTTTGAAATATTTAGTTATTTGTCCATGGCCACCAAGATGTGAAATAACACTTGTCTGATGTCCAAATATTATAGATATAGATATATATATATCTATATCTATAGTATATCTATAGATATAAAACGGACAAGTCAAATCGAGCAATCTGATTGGTTCTTAGCCGTGATATACTGAGCGTATACCACGGGTAGAATTGAAAATTACTTTTCACAACAAGTCAGTATCCCTCCGCGTCTGAGAAAAACAGTATACCATTGCAGTTTGCTTTTCATACTGGAACAAGAAAGCAGCGGAGAAGTAACGGGGCAGAAGCCCTCCTTTTTGACGCAGCGGTCCAGACATAGACATCAAATGGCAAAACATATTCAGTGTGCAGTTCCTTTGGCATTAGGGCAGGGATATCTAGATACTTTTGAAGGTTTAACATAATGAATTGTGCTACTTTTAAAGCAAGCAACGATGTTTTCAAATCTGTAATCAAAGAGGTCCGCAAAAACACTATCGACCAATCAGATTGCTTGATTTGACTTGTCAGTTTTATAAATATATTTAAATTTCTTCCGTTACGAAACAAACTTACAAAGCATAAAATGGAAACATTTAAGATTAACTTCGACCTCCGGGGGGGTCTTACTATAGTATGTAGGAGTGGATTGAGCAGTGCCTATCTCCAGAAAAAAAAAAAGCACCTAAACTACGACATGCAGAGCTCCGTGAAGAGCAGATAGACCAACTGGAAAAGTAGCACCATTCAAAAGCTTTCTGATGCGGGTCTTGAAACAAAGCAGAGAAATGATGACCGTTAGTGGCCACAGGTGCGAAAGCTCTCTCCAGAGCTACTGGAAGCCCAATCTCGGGGACCGGAGAAAGTGGAGCAATATTCTCTCCACGCCAAGCAACAGCCTAGAACAACCTCAACCTATACAAGTCACCACGTAAGCCATGCTACTGATGCTGGACAGTTTTTCAGTGGATGCACAATAAACAGCAACATACACATTAATGTAAATAAACAGCCAAATAATGGATCAACGCTCTCTGTCTAATATGTTCGCTAGCTGTTAGTGTTGTTGCATAGCAACCACGTCGCACTATGTTTTGTGCAGAAGGCAACGGAGGGACTATTTTATTTTGAACATCATTATTTACCAATAAAAACTATTTAAATTAGAGTGTGTATTTTTCTTTCATATTGCCACACTTGGTAACCGTTTTATAAAAGCAATAGCTCACTTCAGGCCGTGATATATGCTCATTATATCCGCTTCGCGTCGGGCCGAACCACGCCCCTTAGCTGTGATAATGAGCATATACCACGGCCTGTCGTGAGCTATTGCTTAAATATATCTATAGTATCTATATCTATATATGTATATATATTATCGACTGCTTTTCTCTGAGGGATTCCAACATCTCTCTGAGGGATAACATTTTAGTCTTGTTTTTTCTTTTGAACTTCTGGTCTCACTATTTGTTCATCCATGTGACGTCCCTGCAGCTACATGTGCTGATAACTTAGCTTCTTATGAGGAGGAGGAGGAGTTGTGGAGGTCTGGGGGTGTTGGTGTTATTTTGGGAGTCCCTGCTCTTCCTCCTCCTCCTCCTCCTCCTCCTCCTCCTCCTCCTCCTCCTCCTCCTCCTCCTCCTCCTCCTCCTCCTCCTCACTGTGACAGTGTTAGTGTTCGCTGCAGGAGGAGGCGTGCTCCTTTCCTCCCGTGTGTCTGCAGGATGAGCGCTGCTGGGGTTTCTGAGGAGAGACTAAAGTAAAGAAGCTGCTGTGTTTCACTTCCTCTGCCCGAGCCTCACGGTACGTCTCTGATTTACACACTCTGATATCACGGTGCCGTCTCACGGTACGTCTCTGATTTACACACTCTGATATCACGGTGCCGTCTCACGGTACGTCTCTGATTTACACTCTCTGATATCACGGTGCCGTCTCACGGTACGTCTCTGATTTACACACTCTGATATCACGGTGCCGTCTCACGGTACGTCTCTGATTTACACACTCTGATATCACGGTGCCGTCTCACGGTACGTCTCTGATTTACACACTCTGATATCACGGTGCCGTCTCACGGTACGTCTCTGATTTACACTCTCTAATATCACGGTGCCGTCTCACGGTACGTCTCTGATTTATACTCTCCGATATCACGGTGCCGTCTCACGGTACGTCTCTGATTTACACACTCCGATATCACGGTGCCGTCTCACGGTACGTCTCTGATTTACACACTCCGATATCACGGTGCCGTCTCACGGTACGTCTCTGATTTACACACTCTGATATCACGGTGCCGTCTCACGGTACGTCTCTGATTTACACACTCCGATATCACGGTGCCGTCTCACGGTACGTCTCTGATTTACACACTCTGATATCACGGTGCCGTCTCACGGTACGTCTCTGATTTACACTCTCTAATATCACGGTGCCGTCTCACGGTACGTCTCTGATTTAAACTCTCTGATATCACGGTGCCGTCTCACGGTACGTCTCTGATTTACACTCTCTAATATCACGGTGCCGTCTCACGGTACGTCTCTGATTTAAACTCTCTGATATCACGGTGCCGTCTCACGGTACGTCTCTGATTTACACACTCCGATATCACGGTGCCGTCTCACGGAGCGTCTGTTGGAGCATGAAACACTTTGCCCAATTTGAATCGGGCTCTTTCTCTACGAGCCGTCCTGCAGGGGAGATATGGAGTTACATCTGGAGTGATGGGATTATATTAGAGAACGCGCTCATGGGATCAGAGGAGCGCATTTAAGAGAAACAACTCTGAAATGATCTGAAAATTAAATCACACATTTCTTAAAAAACACCAGTTTAACGTCATTAAAAACAACAAGCTGTACATTACACTTGTACTAGTACCTTGTCTGTACTTGTACATTACCTGAGTATTGCTCTGATCTTCGAATCAGGGGGTCTCAGGTTCAAACCCCACTGCAGTCAGCATGTCGTTGTGTCCCTGTGGCGCAGTGGCCTGGAGCTCAGGTTCAAACCCCACTGCAGTCAGCATGTCGTTGTGTCCCTGTGGCGCAGTGGCCTGGAGCTCAGGTTCAAACCCCACTGCAGTCAGCATGTCGTTGTGTCCCTGTGGCGCAGTGGCCTGGAGCCCAGGTTCAAACCCCACTGCAGTCAGCATGTCGTTGTGTACATTACATTAGACCAAGTACTTGTACATTACCTGAGTATTTCAGTTTCATGCCACTTTATATTTCTACTCCATTTGAAAGCTTTAGTTAATGTTCAGATGGAGATGAAGACATGCAAGGTGATCTTTAGTGCACGAAGTGATTGAGGGACAGAAAGATTCAATATATTACAAACTAAGGACAGAAATGATCCCACTGGCCATGAGACGACTAAACACCTGCACTCTGAAGAACATCCAGAACAGTCATCTGTCTGCAATGTGAAATTCTGGTTCTGGTTCTGGTTCTGGTTCTGATTCTGGTTCTGGTGCTGATTCTGATTCTGGTTCTGATTCTGGTTCTGATTCTGGTTCTGATGCTGGTTCTGGTTCTGGTTCTGGTTCTGATTCTGGTTCTGATGCTGGTTCTGGTTCTGGTTCTGATTCTCGTTCTGATGCTGGTTCTGATTCTGGTTCTGATTCTGATGCTGGTTCTGGTTCTGGTTCTGATTCTGGTTCTGATGCTGGTTCTGGTTCTGGTTCTGGTTCTGATTCTGGTTCTGATGCTGGTTCTGATTCTGATTCTGGTTCTGGTTCTGGTTCTGATTCTGGTTCTGATGCTGGTTCTGGTTCTGATTCTGGTTCTGATTCTGATTGATCTGTTTCAGGTTACGGAGATCACCATGATCCGGATCAGGACCTCGTTGGTCGCTCGGCTTCTCCTCCTGTTCTCCATCGTGTCCGTGCAGCTCCAGTGTTCTGCAGGATCTGCTCTGAACTCCAACTCCTCCGACGGCAACCAGACCCGGTGCGGCGGAGCGAGTGCCTGCGAAGCGGGGGTGATCCTGCCGCTGTGGGAGCCCCTGGACCCCCCCCTCACCGACCGCATGGCCAGGGCCACCATCTACTTTGTGGGACTGGCCTACATGTTCCTGGGCGTGTCCATCATCGCTGACCGCTTCATGTCCTCCATCGAGGTCATCACATCGCAGGAGAGACAGATCACCATCAAGAAGCCCAACGGGGAGAAGATCACAACCACGGTGTGTGTGTGTGTGTGTGTGTGTGGGGGGGGGGGGGGGGGGGGGGGCGGGGGGTATTATTACAATCAGAGTCCAGTCAAACTCATCCTGCATACTGAGCACTTTTATTTAAGATACTTTTATGTTCTGCTTCACTTGAAGTGTTTCAGCTGATGACAGGTCTGTACTCTAACGTCAGTACGATTTAGAATGCAGGACTTTTATCAAAGTACTAGTGTGTGTGTGTGTGTGTGTGTGTGTGTGTGTGTGTGTGTGTGTGTGTGTGTGTGTGTGTGTGTGTGTATGTGTGTGTGTGTGTGTGTGTGTGTGTGTGTGTGTGTGTGTGTGTGTGTGTGTGTGTGTGTGTGTGCGTATGTATGTGTGTGTGTGTGTGTGTGTGTGTGTATGTGTGTGTGTGTGTGTGTGTGTGTGTGTTGCAGTGTGTGTGTGTGTGTGTGTGTATGTGTGTGTGTGTGTGTGTGTGTGTGTATGTGTGTGTGTGTTGCAGTGTGTGTGTGTGTGTGTGTGTGTGTGTGTTTGTGTGTGTGTGTGTGTGTGTGTGTTGCAGTGTGTGTGTGTGTGTGTGTGTGTGTGTGTGTGTGTGTGTGTGTTTGTTTGTTGCAGTGTGTGTGTGTGTGTGTGTGTGTGTGTGTGTGTGTGTGTGTGTGTGTGTGTGTGTGTGTGTGTGTGTGAGTCAAAATACCGTTTCCCACAATCCTGAATACAAAAACATATATAAATAGCATATATATATATATATATATATTATGTGTATCTTATATAAACTCAACCAACAGACACGTTTATACATAATGCACATTAAGACCTAAATAAATGCAATAAATACAAAATAACAGTACAATTCAACACAGCTTTATTTATAACACACAAAGTTCCCACAGCTCCGCTCACACACCACCCTGCAGTATGGTGTAGGGAACACAGGGGATGGTGAGAAGGACCTGAAGGAAAAAAAGACAAAGAAATGTCACAAAAACTATTTTAAGTGTTTTAAAAATATAATAACTAAATGAAGCAGGACAAATACAACATTAATATCTTTAAACTGGACTTCCTGCTGGACTGCACTGACTCTCAATACCATGCAGCTTTATAAAGCTTTAAATCAGAAGGGATTTAAAAACAGACGAGTGGAGCTCTTTATCCGATGTGGGTAGAGACTCAAACCCTTCAGCCCTCTTTGTCCTTTTGATTTACTGAGAGTTCAGTCCACAGAGCGTCTGCAGAGCGGAGGAGGGAGAGGAGACTTTGGGATATTTAGACACAGGGAGAGGAGAAAGGGAGGGCTGGGGAGAACAGAGGTGCATTCTGGGAGTTAGGGAGGCAGCATCATCACAGTCACTAACAACACTGCAGCCCGTCCTCTTCATAGGGAACGCTCCCAAGCTCAACATGTGTCCCCTCTTCTCCATGTCTCTTCTACATCAACATGTGTCCCCTCTTCTTCATGTCTCTTCTACATCAACATGTGTCCCCTCTTCTCCATGTCTCTTCTACATCAACATGTGTCCCCTCTTCTCCATGTCTCTTCTACATCAACATGTGTCCCCTCTTCTTCATGTCTCTTCTACATCAACATGTGTCCCCTCTTCTTCATGTCTCTTCTACATCAACATGTGTCCCCTCTTCTTCATGTCTCTTCTACATCAACATGTGTCCCCTCTTCTCCATGTCTCTTCTACATCAACATGTGTCCCCTCTTCTTCATGTCTCTTCTACATCAACATGTGTCCCCTCTTCTTCGTGTCTCTTCTACATCAACATGTGTCCCCTCTTCTCCATGTCTCTTCTACATCAACATGTGTCCCCTCTTCTTCATGTCTCTCTACATCAACATGTGTCCCCTCTTCTCCATGTCTCTTCTACATCAACATGTGTCCCCTCTTCTCCATGTCTCTTCTACATCAACATGTGTCCCCTCTTCTTCATGTCTCTTCTACATCAACATGTGTCCCCTCTTCTCCATGTCTCTTCTACATCAACATGTGTCCCCTCTTCTCCATGTCTCTTCTACATCAACATGTGTCCCCTCTTCTTCATGTCTCTTCTACATCAACATGTGTCCCCTCTTCTTCATGTCTCTTCTACATCAGCATGTGTCCCCTCTTCTTCATGTCTCTTCTACATCAACATGTGTCCCCTCTTCTTCATGTCTCTTCTTCATCAACATGTGTCCCCTCTTCTTCATGTCTCTTCTACATCAACATGTGTCCCCTCTTCTTCATGTCTATTCTACATCAACATGTGTCCCCTCTTCTTCATGTCTCTTCTACATCAACATGTGTCCCCTCTTCTCCATGTCTCTTCTACATCAACATGTGTCCTCTCTTCTCCATGTCTCTTCTACATCAACATGTGTCCCCTCTTCTCCATGTCTCTTCTACATCAACATGTGTCCCCTCTTCTCCATGTCTCTTCTACATCAACATGTGTCCCCTCTTCTTCATGTCTCTTCTACATCAACATGTGTCCCCTCTTCTTCATGTCTCTTCTACATCAACATGTGTCCCCTCTTCTTCATGTCTCTTCTACATCAACATGTGTCCCCTCTTCTTCATGTCTCTTCTACATCAACATGTGTCCCCTCTTCTTCATGTCTCTTCTACATCAACATGTGTCCCCTCTTCTTCATGTCTCTTCTACATCAACATGTGTCCCCTCTTCTTCATGTCTCTTCTACATCAACATGTGTCCCCTCTTCTCCATGTCTCTTCTACATCAACATGTGTCCCCTCTTCTTCATGTCTCTTCTACATCAACATGTGTCCCCTCTTCTCCATGTCTCTTCTACATCAACATGTGTCCCCTCTTCTTCATGTCTCTTCTACATCAACATGTGTCCCCTCTTCTTCATGTCTCTTCTACATCAACATGTGTCCCCTCTTCTTCATGTCTCTTCTACATCAACATGTGTCCCCTCTTCTCCATGTCTCTTCTACATCAACATGTGTCCCCTCTTCTTCATGTCTCTTCTACATCAACATGTGTCCCCTCTTCTTCATGTCTCTTCTACATTAACATGTGTCCCCTCTTCTCCATGTCTCTTCTACATCAACATGTGTCCCCTCTTTTTCATGTCTCTTCTACATCAACATGTGTCCCCTCTTCTTCATGTCTCTTCTACATCAACATGTGTCCCCTCTTCTTCATGTCTCTTCTACATCAACATGTGTCCCCTCTTCTTCATGTCTCTTCTACATCAACATGTGTCCCCTCTTCTTCATGTCTCTTCTACATCAACATGTGTCCCCTCTTCTTCATGTCTCTTCTACATTAACATGTGTCCCCTCTTCTTCATGTCTCTTCTACATCAACATGTGTCCCCTCTTCTTCATGTCTCTTCTACATCAACATGTGTCCCCTCTTCTTCATGTCTCTTCTACATCAACATGTGTCCTCTCTTCTTCATGTCTCTTCTACATCAACATGTGTCCCCTCTTCTTCATGTCTCTTCTACATCAACATGTGTCCCCTCTTCTTCATGTCTCTTCTACATCAACATGTGTCCCCTCTTCTTCATGTCTCTTCTACATCAACATGTGTCCCCTCTTCTTCATGTCTCTTCTACATCAACATGTGTCCCCTCTTCTTCATGTCTCTTCTACATCAACATGTGTCCCCTCTTCTCCATGTCTCCTCTACATCAACATGTGTCCCCTCTTCTTCATGTCTCTTCTACATCAACATGTGTCCCCTCTTCTTCATGTCTCTTCTACATTAACATGTGTCCCCTCTTCTCCATGTCTCTTCTACATCAACATGTGTCCCCTCTTTTTCATGTCTCTTCTACATCAACATGTGTCCCCTCTCCTTCATGTCTCTTCTACATCAACATGTGTCCTCTCTTCTTCATGTCTCTTCTACATCAACATATGTCCCCTCTTCTTCATGTCTCTTCTACATCAACACGTGTCCCCTCTTCTTCATGTGTCTTCTACATCAACATGTGTCCCCTCTTCTCCATGTCTCTTCTACATCAACATGTGTCCCCTCTTCTCCATGTCTCTTCTACATCAACATGTGTCCCCTCTTCTTCATGTCTCTTCTACATCAACATGTGTCCCCTCTTCTTCATGTCTCTTCTACATCAACATGTGTCCCCTCTTCTTCATGTCTCTTCTACATCAACATGTGTCCCCTCTTCTTCATGTCTCTTCTACATCAACATGTGTCCCCTCTTCTCCATGTCTCTTCTACATCAACATGTGTCCCCTCTTCTCCATGTCTCTTCTACATCAACATGTGTCCCCTCTTCTTCATGTCTCTTCTACATCAACATGTGTCCCCTCTTCTTCATGTCTCTTCTACATCAACATGTGTCCCCTCTTCTTCATGTCTCTTCTACATCAACACGTGTCCCCTCTTCTTCATGTCTCTTCTACATCAACATGTGTCCCCTCTTCTTCATGTCTCTTCTACATCAACACGTGTCCC
Source organism: Notothenia rossii (assembly GCF_949606895.1). Classification (NCBI taxonomy): domain Eukaryota; kingdom Metazoa; phylum Chordata; class Actinopteri; order Perciformes; family Nototheniidae; genus Notothenia; species Notothenia rossii. The sequence continues at coordinate 184,594 of NW_027640362.1, forward strand.
CTCTTCTTCATGTGTCTTCTACATCAACATGTGTCCCCTCTTCTTCATGTCTCTTCTACATCAACATGTGTCCCCTCTTCTTCATGTCTCTTCTACATCAACATGTGTCCCCTCTTCTTCATGTCTCTTCTACATCAACATGTGTCCCCTCTTCTTCATGTGTCTTCTACATCAACATGTGTCCCCTCTTCTCCATGTCTCTTCTACATCAACATGTGTCCCCTCTTCTTCATGTCTCTTCTACATCAACATGTGTCCCCTCTTCTTCATGTCTCTTCTACATCAACATGTGTCCCCTCTTCTCCATGTCTCTTCTACATCAACATGTGTCCCCTCTTCTTCATGTCTCTTCTACATCAACATGTGTCCCCTCTTCTCCATGTCTCTTCTACATCAACATGTGTCCCCTCTTCTTCATGTCTCTTCTACATCAACATGTGTCCCCTCTTCTTCATGTCTCTTCTACATCAACATGTGTCCCCTCTTCTTCATGTCTCTTCTACATCAACATGTGTCCCCTCTTCTTCATGTCTCTTCTATATCAACATGTGTCCCCTCTTCTTCATGTCTCTTCTACATCAACATGTGTCCCCTCTTCTCCATGTCTCTTCTACATCAACATGTGTCCCCTCTTCTTCATGTCTCTTCTACATCAACATGTGTCCCCTCTTCTTCATGTCTCTTCTACATCAACATGTGTCCCCTCTTCTTCATGTCTCTTCTACATCAACACGTGTCCGCTCTTCTTCAAGTCTCTTCTACATCAACATGTGTCCCCTCTTCTTCATGTCTCTTCTACATCAACATGTGTCCCCTCTTCTCCATGTCTCTTCTACATCAACATGTGTCCCCTCTTCTCCATGTCTCTTCTACATCAACATGTGTCCCCTCTTCTTCATGTCTCTTCTACATCAACATGTGTCCCCTCTTCTCCATGTCTCTTCTACATCAACATGTGTCCCCTCTTCTTCATGTCTCTTCTACATCAACATGTGTCCCCTCTTCTCCATGTCTCTTCTACATCAACATGTGTCCCCTCTTCTCCATGTCTCTTCCACATCAACATGTGTCCCCTCTTCTCCATGTCTCTTCTACATCAACATGTGTCCCCTCTTCTTCATGTCTCTTCTACATCAACATGTGTCCCCTCTTCTCCATGTCTCTTCTACATCAACATGTGTCCCCTCTTCTTCATGTCTCTTCTACATCAACATGTGTCCCCTCTTCTTCATGTCTCTTCTACATCAACATGTGTCCCCTCTTCTCCATGTCTCTTCTACATCAACATGTGTCCCCTCTTCTCCATGTCTCTTCTACATCAACATGTGTCCCCTCTTCTCCATGTCTCTTCTACATCAACATGTGTCCCCTCTTCTTCATGTCTCTTCTACATCAACATGTGTCCCCTCTTCTCCATGTCTCTTCTACATCAACATGTGTCCCCTCTTCTTCATGTCTCTCCTACATCAACATGTGTCCCCTCTTCTTCATGTCTCTCCTACATCAACATGTGTCCCCTCTTCTTCATGTCTCTCCTACATCAACATGTGTCCCCTCTTCTTCATGTCTCTCCTACATCAACATGTGTCCCCTCTTCTTCATGTCTCTTCTACATCAACATGTGTCCCCTCTGTGGAAAGAGACTCTAAAAGTTTCAGGAACAAAGATTCTCTCTCTTTTTGATCCATTTCTATAAAAACCTGTCTGCAATGATCTGTTTGGTGTTTCAGCCAATCAGAGACAGGCTCTGGATATATCTGAGACCTGTGATATATTGATGAGCAACAGTACAATAGGGCAGGGGTTCCCAGAGTGGGGGTCGCAAGATGATTACAAAATAAAAATGGAAAATTAAAAATAATAATTTTTATTTTTTTATTATTAATAATAACGTGTGCATAGACATAGGACTGGCCATCTGTAGAATTTCCCCACAGCGAGGCTCCCCCCGTTGACAATCCACTAGCGCAGTGTTTCTCAAACCTTTTCATACCAAGGACTCTTAACCAATCAGAAACACTCACGGACCACCTCCACACATATCCTGCATTAGGGGACCTTTAAAGCAGGGGTGTCCAAACTACGGCCCGGGGGCCATTTTGAATCGGCCCTCAGCAAATCAAAAGAGTAAAATAAACTTCTGCTTGTCTTATATTGTACCGCTTAAATATGTATGTTCAAATATATTAAACTGTATTCATGTTTTTTCTAACAGCATTTCAAGTGTCCAGAAAGATTTGCCTACATTGGATTGAGTTTTCTAACTTAACTTACGAGGCGACACACCTCTAGTGAGCGGCCCACACCTTCGTATAGCTTTCTGTATGTGGGCCTCGGTGAAAACAGTTTGGACCCCCCTGACTTAAAGCAAGTGAGTTTAATCTTTTCCTATTTCAGGTGCGCGTCTGGAACGAGACGGTGTCCAACCTGACGCTGATGGCTCTGGGCTCCTCTGCTCCGGAGATCCTGCTCTCGGTGGTGGAGGTCTGCGGTCACGGGTTCAACGCCGGACAGCTCGGACCCAACACCATCGTGGGCAGCGCCGCCTTCAACATGTTCGTCATCATCGGCCTCTGCGTGTCCGTGATTCCCGACGGAGAAACCAGGAAGGTGAAGCACCTCCGGGTGTTCTTCGTCACCGCCACCTGGAGCGTGTTCGCCTACATCTGGCTCTACCTGATCCTCGCCGTCTTCTCCCCGGGGGTGGTTCAGATCTGGGAGGGGCTCGTCACTCTCGCCTTCTTCCCGATATGCGTCGGGTTCGCCTACGTGGCCGACCGCAGACTCCTCTTCTACAAGTACATGCACAAACGCTACCGGGCCGGGAAGAGGAAGGGAGTGATCATCGAGACGGAGGGAGAGCCGTTGGAGCTGCCGTCAAAGATGGCCGTGGAGATGGACGGGAAGATGCTGAACTTCTCCCACGGAGGAGAAGAGTTGGAGTTCAAGGAGCTGGACGAGGAGGAGTCGCGCAGAGAGGTGTCCCGGATCCTGAAGGAGCTGAAGCAGAAACACCCCGAGAGGGAGATGGAGCAGCTGATGGAGCTCGCCAACTACCAGGTTCTGAGCCAGCAGCAGAAGAGCAGAGCGTTCTACCGCTGCCAGGCCACCAGGATCATGACGGGCGCCGGGAACATCCTGAAGAAACACGCCGCCGAACAGGTGCTGTACTTTTTGAATCTGTTATGTTCGTGTACAGAAGTATTATTACTGTGTTTATTGTATTTGTGCAGAGGTGGGAAGTAGTGGAGTACTAATACTTTGTTACTGTACTTAAGTACATGTTTCTGGTATCAGTACTTTACTCCACTACTTATTTTACTGAGGACTTTTTACTTTGACTTCTTACATGTTGAACTCAAATACCTGTACTTTCTACTTCTTACATGTTGAACACAAAGAGGGACCAATGGAAACGTTGTCATGTTGCCGTTGGTCACCATGGAAACATTCATTAGCTAACAATGACATTATTGTTCTATTAATATAAAGGGAGGTCAGGTACTCTTTAAAACAGCTGCTAGTTATGGGTACTTTTTACTGAAGTACATTTCAAAGCCTCTTTACTTTGACTTGAGTAAAGAAGTTTAGTCAGTACTTCTACTTTCACCAGAGTATTTTTAAACACGAGTATCTGTACTTCTACTTGAGTAAAGGATGTGTGTACTTCTACTTGAGTAAAGGATGTGTACTTCTACTTGAGTACAGGATGTGTGTACTTCTACTTGAGTAAAGGATGTGTGTACTTCTACTTGAGTAAAGGATGTGTGTAATCTTGCCATCTCTGTATATCTTACCTTATCTTAGGCCAAGAGGGTGAATCAACACGACATCTGCTCCGAAATCGCCGCCAACGACTTCTCCTCCAAGCTGTTCTTCGACCCCGGCACCTACCGGTGTCTGGAGAACTGCGGCAGCGTCGCTCTGAACGTTGTGCGTCGCGGAGGAGATCTCGGGAACACCGTCTGCGTGGATTACCGAACAGAAGACGGCACCGCGAACGCAGGGTCAGATTACAGATTCACCGAAGGGACTATCGTGTTCAAACCCGGGGAGACGGAGAAGGAGATCCGTATCGAGATCATCGACGACGACATCTTTGAGGAAGACGAACACTTCTTGGTTCACCTCAGCAATGTGAGGGTGATATCACAGGGCGGGAACAACCACGTGGACGCCCTCGCCGGGCTAGGTTTGCCGTGCTCGGCCACCGTCACGGTATTTGATGACGACCACGCCGGCATCTTTACCTTCGAGGAGCCGCAGGTGACCATCAGCGAGAGCGTCGGCATGATGGAAGTAAGTACAAAGAGCGTTCATGTTTAAAGCCCCAACAGACGGGAATACGATATACGATACGATAACACTTTAATGGCCAGTCTGAAATGCTCCTGTCATCACAGCAGCTCCATGTGTAACATCAACACACACACATCAACACACATGAGAAACAAACAACAACATGGAACATCACAGCAGAGGCCAGGGGGGTATTATTTGAAGCAACACATTAAGTTGAGGAAACACTCGAGTCAAATGTAATGAAAGTCAGATGGTGTCTTAGACGGGGCAGTGATATCATAAACCTGTTCATGTACGCATTCAAACACTTGTTCTGTTACCAGCTGTATTCACCTTGCAGGTGCAGCTATGTGGCTTTGATCCTGGATCAAGTGTTTAAGTCATGGATGTTTAAAGTTTAACTTCTTCATATGTCTAATATTATAGTTGACTTTTCATTCAGGAAGTATGACGCTGCGCTGTCAGTACGCTTCTCCATGTTTGTGATTGGTCGAATGCTCCAGATACCACCCCTTTCATGTGAACGCTCACCTAACTAGATAGGACACGGCTGGCTTGAGCGATCCACTTGATAACCAGCGTCGTAGGACCGTTTAGTGAGAGCGTGTATGTTTTGGATTAGGCCAACCGGCTAACTCAAACATATCCAGGTTAGGTTGAACCACCAGGTGTCCCTTTCTATCAGCTGTGCACCTTTATGGTGTAAATACAGCCTATCTACTGATTGGATCAAATATAAAAGTCAGCCGAATTAGTGTTGATCCTGCGAGGAGACGTATTGTGTGAAAAGAAATGTAAGATGTTGTTTGATTGTTGATATATTTATGATCCACGTCACGTTTTCAGTGTTGGCGGCAGTTCCTCATGTTTGTCTAGAAGTCTTCTCATCAGGGCTCTATAAATAGAGAACTACGGCAGATATGTAATATGTAATGCAGCCGAACCGTGTATTACAATGCCGTTATGTGATGACCTTCAAACAGAAAAGCAAGCACACTCAGAATAAAGTATTATTTTATTTTTAAAAAACGTTTTCAGATTTCACATCACATAAACACCAAATCCCAGCATGCATTGCGGCTAAACCATCCAATCATCGAGCTGAGGATCTTGCCTACGTCAGTCTCCGGTTTCATTTATCACCGATGTATTTTCTTATACACACATTCCTTTACATTTTCATTTGCATTAAAGTATTTATTTTTGTTTTTAAATATAACTACGGTTGTAGTTGAAGGGTTTGTAAATTAACATGAACCGAAGCTGTTGCCTGGCAACACAATCGCACAACGTCACGTCCGTTAATTCCACATCCACACCTATGATCCACACGCATGGATCAACATTGATTTAATACATTCATGTAGCCTTTGTTTCTGCTACAAGAGGTGTCGACCAGCTGGGAAACAAGAAAATCTGCGTAATCGATTGTGACTATTACAAAATAAATCATTCCGTCGGGGTAGCATTTGCTTGGCATTTCCGGTTATGTCTCCACTGGTTAACAACACCGTGTAACTGTCACGTTTGAAGGGACGAAATCGTGACATCTTCACGTCTCCCAGCATGGTACATCGTCACATGTTCACGTCTTGCCGTGATACCGGGTTGCAGGCTACAGCCCTTGTATATTTTATTATGTGGAGCACTATATGCTTTCATGAAAGATATCTACCGTTTACTTGATATTTACTAAAGCCTACAAATAAAGTTTGAAATGTAGGCCTGTTACATATTACTGCTGTTCTCACTGTAAACATCGCGTCTGAATGAAAGCAGTTGTATTAAAAAAGAGATAGCCTAAGATCCAGGGGAGATGTGATTAGTGAGTAAACGGTAAAGGGCAGAAAGTCTGATGCACATTTCATCATCTTGAATAACTTATAATCACAACGGGAACACTTTGCAAAGCTGTGATTCGTTGACATCCAGCCATGCGTCACGCCTCTTTTAAACATCACTGTTGGCTGAAATCGTCTCCGGAGAATACTTCAGTGTACCCTCGGTTATAGCTCCTCCAGAGAGACTCCTCTCTCCTCTCTCCTCTCTCCTCTCTCCTCTCTCCTCTCTCCTCTCTCCTCTAAATCAGTGTACCCTCGGTTATAGCTCGTCCAGAGACACTCCTCTCTCCTCTCTCCTCTCTCCTCTCTCCTCTAAATCAGTGTACCCTCGGTTATAGCTCGTCCAGAGAGACTCCTCTCTCCTCTCTCCTCACTCCTCTCTCCTCTCTCCTCTCTCCTCTCTCCTCTCTCCTCTCTCCTCTAAATCAGTGTATCCTCGGTTACGGCTCCTCCAGACAGCCTCCTCGATGATCGATCCTCGACGAGCCTTTAGCGAAATTAGTTTTCCTTCGAGAAGGCGAGCAGACATCCGTTTCCGGGTTGCTGCCGGAGGACCTGGGAGTCTGGGACGCGAAAATTAGAGAAATGACAAACGTCTCATTTTCCGAGGACTCGCGCGCGTCTGCTTGACGCCGGGATGCCCTCCCCGACAGGCGCACGGACGCGAGGGCCCGCTCATCACTGCGCGCACAAGTGCGACCGCAGTTTTAATCTTTGATGAAGCTGATCTATTAGACGCTGTTATCAGATTGTAATGATTTATGAATTACTTCATGAATTTGACTGAACAGACTTGACTTGCTTGTCATGCTTTGCTTTCTCTTATTTTGTTCATGTGTGTCCTTAAGACTTTGCTTTTGTCGGGAGCCCCTTGAAAACGAGATGGTGCATCTCAAGGGGTTTATCCTAATTAATGATGTTACGTTCGCGGACGATCCAATTATTTTGAACGGCTCTTTGGTACGAATGAAGGGAACCGAGTCGTACTTGATGAGAGCCGTTCTTTTTAACGTTGGTTCACTGTCTGCCATAAATCCACTCGTCTTTACGTGAGCAGTGAAAAAGCTTGATTTTGTACTCCTGGCTAGGTGTAGGCAGGAGTACCTCTGATTGGTTAGGTGTAGGCAGGAGTGCCTCTGATTGGTTAGGTGTAGGCAGGAGTGCCTCTGATTGGTTAGGTGTAGGCAGGAGTGCCCCTGATTGGTTAGGTGTAGGCAGGAGTACCTCTGATTGGTTAGGTGTAGGCAGGAGTACCTCTGATTGGTTAGGTGTAGGCAGGAGTACCTCTGATTGGTTAGGTGTAGGCAGGAGTACCTCTGATTGGTTAGGTGTAGGCAGGAGTGCCTCTGATTGGTTAGGTGTAGGCAGGAATGCCTCTGATTGGTTAGGTGTAGGCAGGAGTGCCTCTGATTGGTTAGGTGTAGGCAGGAGTGCCTCTGATTGGTTAGGTGTAGGCAGGAGTGCTCCTGATTGGTTAGGTGTAGGCAGGAGTGCTCCTGATTGGTTAGGTGTAGGCAGGAGTGCCTCTGATTGGTTAGGTTTAGGCACGAGGAGTGAGATGTTGTGGGTTAGGCTCAGCCAATTAAAGGCAGAGTAGGGGCGGGTCTTAACGGAATACACATGAGAGAGAGAAGTCATGACACGTGGCACAGGGAGACGACGTGTTTTTCGGGTGAGAAAATGAGCCAAACGCGAAAACGCAGCAGCATTTGGATGCATTTCATCAAAAGCATAGGCAATGATGAAGCGGAGTGCAACATTTGTAAAACCAAAATATTATTTAATGCAGAGTCAACGAATGATCTCCACCGCCACTTAAAAAAAGAACGGCTCTTTTGAACGGCTCTCAGAAAGGAACGGAGCCATAAGTTCAGCTCCCTCCAGAGAGCCGTAATTCCCATCACTAATCCTAATAAATAATTGTCTGTATGTGAAGGTGAAGGTGATCCGGACGTCGGGGGCTCGCGGCGTCGTGATGGTGCCGTATAAAACCACGGAGGGCACGGCGAAGGGTGGCGGCGAAGACTTCGAAGACACCCACGGAGTCCTGGAGTTCGACAACGATGAGATCTTGTGAGTACACTTTTTTTATAGAGTATGAAGTGCCGCGTGATGATACAAGGATACAAGAGAATGGCTTTTCTGCAAGGCATTCTGGGTAATAGAGTCTTTATGGCAAAACCCAGAAGCTGGAGTGTCCGTTATTTCATAAATAACAACACATCAGGGTCCGAATATTTTATCCGTGGGGAGATCGGGTTTTGTAACAGACGCTTTATTTTAAAATACAATAAAAATAATAATACAATTAACTGCAAATATATTTTTATTTCAACTGTTAGATTATACCAAAAATAGAAGTTAAAGTTAAAGGTGCAATACAATTATATAATTGAAAGAAATTGAATTACAATATTTATATAAACATTCCACTTTCCGGTTAGGATTGGGGTTAGGGTTAGTTTAGGTAGAGTGTGTATATTGTGGTGACACCATGTGGGATCATAATTCACCTTGTTTATTGTGTTGCCACAGGGACCCTTTAGTGGGAACACCTGTAGCGTTAGCTGTGTTCCTGCTAGCTTGAGATACAGAGCAGTTCATGTACTAACCTAATGGAGATGAATGGATATTAAAGATTGGAACTCCATTCTTAATACACCGCCTCCGACTCCCTTTCTTCGGCACCACAATATTCCAATACATCCAGTGGTGTATACGTATTAATAAAGATATTAAGTGCAGGAATAATTACACATTTCAATAATTGCATAGTTTATACAGAACTGTGTGAATAAGAAATGTAAAGTATTATATTTACGTTGTATTTGATGACTTTCTGCACTGACATTCAGACAAAGAGTCCTAACGTTTTTTAAATTACAACCCGGTGTCTAACGTTACACACAGCCACTTTGCAAATAACTTTTTTCATGTCGTTACCTGTGGGCGTGTATCTTCAAATCGGAATCTCAATCATGGACACCCAACACTTTCTTTAAACTCTTTGAACTCTTTATTTCTAACACGTGATAGTTACTCTTCAGCAACGTTGAAGCCTCTTCAGCCTTATTTCAGGCTAACATTAAAAAACCCATCCAGAGAACCATTGACCTCCAGGGCACAGGAAGTGATGTCATGAGGTGTGTTAGCTCTCTCAGGTCTCTCACATAGCGGAGGCTGTTTCCACGTCTGAGGGCAGCGGGACGATGTGACAACAGATGTATTTCCAGAGCATAAACAGGCCCTCTGGCTGCGAGATGGAAAAGGGGCACGCTCTCACTTTGTTAATGACACGCTGCTCACAGCCTTATATAGAGCCTCAGGTCTGCACACATTCACAGCTCTGATTCCTCTGAGAGACATTATCAATGATGGGAACCTCGTGGTATTCAGGAGGCGGGATGTTCATTCAAATGCTCAACGTGCTACTGTGATATCTTGTTTCAAAAGTGACTTCATCACTTCAGGGTTAGGGTTAGTGAATCCTGTTTTTAACTCTTGCTGCTATCAACGCCTGCATGTCCCCACGGGGATACATACAGTTCCATCTTATCTTAGAAGAACACCTTCCTTTCTAATCTCTCCTGTTGCTCAGGTGTTTGGTGTTAAAGCCAGAGTCAAGAGACAAGTCACCAGAGAGGAAAGAAGTACTTTACTTCAATTAAAGAAGAAATACCAAAGGGTAAAAGCACTCCGTTACAAGTAAAAGTACTCAGTAGTAAGAGTACTCATTATGTAGAATCATATATAGCTTAAAGAGTCCCTATTCTTCTTGTCATGGTGTTCCCTCTCCTGTAGTGTGTTCTGTAAGTTTGAGTGTATGTAAATGGGCTGCAAAAAGGCTAAATTCCCTGTGACATCACTACGGAACAATCCTATTGGCCAGCGCTCCAACACATTGTACGTGATTGGCCAAGGGGCGGGACTTCTGGAGAAGTGATGTCCCAGAGTGTCGTTATACGTGTCTTTAAACTGGCTGGATGTTTATTGACCTGCTGCAGACGTGTGTGTGTGTGTGTGTGTGTGTGTGTGTGTATGTGTGTGTGTGTGTGTGTGTGTGTGTGTGTGTGTGTGTGTGTGTGTGTGTGGGGGGGGGGGGGGGGGGTGTGGGGGGGTGTGTGTGTGTGTGTTCCAGCTGCAGATAAACAGCAGCGTCTCTCTTCCTTATTCGGGCAGAGTGTCCTGCAGAGATCCTGCTTGGTGTCTCAGACAGATCCTCCCTGTACTCACAGTCTGTACAGCACTACAAGTACACAACTGTCAGGGTACTGCAGTACAAGTACACAACTGTCAGAGTACCGCAGTACAAGTACACAACTGTCAGAGTACTGCAGTAAAGCAGTATTGACCTGTCTGAGTATTTGATGGACCTGGAAATGAACTGTGTTTCGTGAAAGTTGCTAAACACAAACGTAAGATGATAGAGCAGAGAGAGGAACAGGGACTTGAGCCTCTGTAGACCATTGCCATGCACTAACAACCTCTAGAGCACAGAGAGAGGAACAGGGACTTGAGCCTCTGTAGACCATTGCCATGCACTAACAACTCTAGAGCACAGAGAGAGGAACAGGGACTTGAGCCTCTGTAGACCATTGCCATGCACTAACACCTCTAGAGCACAGAGAGAGGAACAGGGACTTGAGCCTCTGCAGACCATTGCCATGCACTAACAACTCTAGAGCACAGAGAGAGGAACAGGGACTTGAGCCTCTGTAGACCATTGCCATGCACTAACACCTCTAGAGCGTAGAGAGAGGAACAGGGACTTGAGCCTCTGTAGACCATTGCCATGCACTAACACCTCTAGAGGACAGAGAGAGGAACAGGGACTTGAGCCTCTGTAGACCATTGCCATGCACTAACACCTCTAGAGCACAGAGAGAGGAACAGGGACTTGAGCCTCTGTAGACCATTGCCATGCACTAACACCTCTAGAGCACAGAGAGAGGAACAGGGACTTGAGCCTCTGTAGACCATTGCCATGCACTAACACCTCTAGAGCACAGAGAGAGGAACAGGGACTTGAGCCTCTGCAGACCATTGCCATGCACTAACACCTCTAGAGCACACAGAGAGGAACAGGGACTTTCTAAACTGCAGCTCATCCTGTGTCGTGAAGCTGAGAGTCTGACCTCACAGAGAGAAAGCCCCAACCATCAATCTGCTGACATCAAATAAACATGGAGACAGATGAAGGCTACTTCCACGCCGCACACACACACACACACACACACACACACACACACACACACACACACACACACACACACACACACACACACACACACACACCACACACACACACACACACACACACACACACACACACACACACACACACGGTGGCAGCCTGCAACGCTCGGAGGCAGAATATTAAATAAGATTGAAAAAATACAGGCAAAGGCACTGCTCAATGTGGGCTAGTTGTTGACACACACTAAAAGCAATGCAGCAGTGAGTGATGGAGCAATACAGAGAGATGTCCTCTGTAGAATCCTGAGACATCAACAGCAGGAACGAGACCCTCCTTCTGCGTCTGACAGCGAGCGCACAGGTCCTCAACCTCAACGCCTCAACCTCAACGCCTCAACCTCCACGCCTCAACCTCCACGCCTCAACCTCCACACCTCAACCTCACGCCTCAACCTCAACCTCCACGCCTCAACCTCCACGCCTCAACCTCCACGCCTCAACCTCCACGCCTCAACCTCCACACCTCAACCTCCACACCTCAACCTCCACGCCTCAACCTCCACGCCTCAACCTCCACGCCTCAACCTCCACGCCTCAACCTCCACGCCTCAACGCCTCAACCTCCACACCTCAACGCCTCAACCTCCACACCTCCACCTCCACGCCTCAACCTCCGCGCCTCAACCTCCACGCCTCAACCTCCCACGCCTCAACCTCCACGCCTCAACCTCAACCTCCACACCTCAACCTCCACGCCTCAACCTCCACGCCTCAACCTCAACCTCACACCTCAAACCTCCACACCTCAACCTCAACCTCACGCCTCAACCTCCACGCCTCAACCTCCACACCTCAACCTCACCCTCCACGCCTCAACCTCAACCTCCACGCCTCAACCTTCACGCCTCACCTCAACCTCCACGCCTCAACCTCCACGCCTCAACGCCTCAAGCTCCACACCTCAACCTCACCTCCACGCCTCAACCTCCACGCCTCAACCTCCACACCCTAACCTCAACCTCCACGTCTCAACCTCAACCTCCACGCCTCAA
>NW_027640362.1:201984-226984 GCF_949606895.1 Notothenia rossii
GAATCCGTTATATATTCGTCCAACTTTGTCCAAACCTAGAAACGAGACAAACCCAAAGAGAACCCAGAAACCAACCGTTGTTGTCCCTGTCTTTATGTTCTCATCTCACTGAGTTCTGGTTGATGTTTCACTGAATGTAACCCAACACCAAACATCATAGGATTCATAACTTTAACATTAAAGGGACAGTTCACCCACAATCTAGATGTTTGGTACGAGCGTTACCCCCAGCAACAAAGACTTAATTTCTGGAAAGATATTGGACAATGTTTCTCTGCTAAACTCTCCGTCTGTTTCCTCTTCAGCCGTGTTGCTTCAGGAAGTCGGTGAGCTGCTCAACGCTTTTACTTTCTCTCTCCTGCTATCTGTCATTCATTCATTCATCAATTACTTCTTTCATTCATTCATTCCAGACTATGAGGTTCAGGCATGAGGGGAAAGAATTACTATTTATTTAGCTTTTCAAGAACCAAGGCAAGATAAGGAAATGTTTGTTCAATTGATCCTAAACCTTTCAACGGTATTTTAGCATGTAGCGTTTTAAGATGCTACATGCTAAAGGCTGCGTTTCCTTCCTAATGGCAAAGGGTTGCTCTTGACCCTTGCTCCCTTCTGCCTGGCCCTAATACTCTGGAAAACTCCTATTTTCTGGATGTTGAATATTTAAAAGCTGAACAGTCTGAATGAATTCTGACTTCTTGTTTTATTTTCTAACCTTTAAGGTGGATTCGTCAAAACAGGTGTGTGAACCCGAGCACTTTGATCATTTAGACTCATTTATTCATCATCATGAACTGTTCATCTGAGGTGTTGTATAAACTGCATGAATAAGCCTTTGAGCAGAAACACAGTCACACAACGTCAGCTTCCAGATGTTCTGTAAGTGATAACACGTAGGTTAACAAAGCATTTTGAAGTCCCGGTTAACCTCGTATCTCCATCTCTCACTTCCTGTGTACCTGTGTACCTGTTAACCTGTGTACCTGTGTACCTGTGTACCTGTGTACCTGTGTACCTGTTAACCTGTGTACCTGTGTACCTGTTAACCTGTGTACCTGTGTACCTGTTAACCTGTGTACCTGTGTACCTGTTAACCTGTGTACCTGTGTACCTGTTAACCTGTGTACCTGTGTACCTGTTAACCTGTGTACCTGTTAACCTGTGTACCTGCTCAGGTAAAGACGTGTACAGGAAGGTTCAGGGCCGCGATCACCCTGTTCCGACGGCGATCATTAACATCACAGGTACGTCCACCACATGCTACTTTACTTTATTGTGCTTTATGATATAAATAACTATATTTTGAGTGTTTTTCGTATAATGAGACAATAACAGGCTACAGATGGGGACACACTGCAAATCTAAATCGTACTGACGTTAGAGTACAGAACTGTCATCAGCTGAAACACTTAAAGTGAAGCAGAACATACTGAAAGTATCTCAAATAAAAGTACTCAGTATGCAGGATGAGTTTGACTGGACTCTGATTGTAATAATACCCCCCCCCACACACACACACACACACACACACACACACACACACACACATATTTATATATACAATTTATTTTAGTTGTAGTTTTTTATAATTATTTTGACTTTTTAATTTATAGTTTTCTTTTTTTCCTGTTTTTGAAATGTTCTGACTTTTTGTGCTATTTTTATAAAATGTTATGACATTGAAAAAGATAAAAGTGTTCGTGTCTATGTAATGATATACTATACAGTGATTTTTTTAATTAGGATTATCTATTATATTTACATGTTCCCTCCAGCGGTCTGTCCGTCTGTTCCGCTGCTCTTTAGTTACTCTTCTGCTTGTTGAAGCATCGTAATGAGTCTCTCTCTCTCTCTCTCTCTCTCTCTCTCTCTCTCTCTCTCTCTCTCCCCCCCTCTCTCTCTCTCTCTCTCTCTCTCTCTCTCTGTGTGTCTCTCTCTCTCTCTCTCTCTGTGTGCCTCTCTCTCTCTCTCTCTCTCTCTGTGCCTCTCTCTCTCTCTCTCTCTCTCTCTCTCTCTCTCAGAGGACGGTGCTGAGCAGCTGTTGACGAAGAGGGAGGAAGAGGAGCGGAGAATCGCTGAGATGGGGCGGCCGACGCTGGGCGAACACGCCAAGCTGGAGGTCGTCATCGAGGAGTCGTACGAGTTCAAGGTTTGTCAGAGTCCACACATTCAGTCAAATCTGAACTAAAGTACAGACTTATTGATCATCAGATAGGAGCTACTGATCAGCTACTGATCATTTATGAATGATATCCGTAGAGCGGAAAGAACAAGATTTGCCGCTCAAAAGCCAAAACACAACAAATAACATGTTTTTCTTGAACTGGTCAACTTCGTGATTTGTGGATAGTTTGCATCGATAACATCTGCTTCAGACTAACGGCACGTTGGTGTCTGTGTGTTGTTTTGGCCACAACAAAAAGAGATGGAGACGTACGAGGGTTTCCGAAAAAGCAACGGCACGTTTATTGTGGCAACTCAAAAAATAACACGGCAGTGGATTCTGTGAACAAACTATGAATGTAAAATGAGAGGCTGGGCGAGGGGAAGGTCCCGGAGAGAGTCGCGATGGCCCCGTGACTCTGAGTGTTATGGACCGAGACACAGGACGTAGGACCCAAAAGCAGGACTCAAAGACAGTTGTCCAAAAATAGAATGTTCTTTAATAACAAAAGTTAAATCCTACTTTCAAAAAATAGAAAGCAGTTGAATAGCCAAAGCTAAGCAACACAAAAACTCACTTGGCAAAAGGTCTAAATCTCAAGGTAGGTATCAGGAGTCAAAAAGGCCCAGGTTCTCACGACATGAAACAAAACGAACTGACACAAAGGAACACCAGGGCTATCTATAGGTGAGGGGGGTGGGCACAGGTGAAAACAATCAGGGCAGGGCCAAGCAATCTCAAGGGCGGGAAACACACAAAGGCAGGACATGTGGGATCTGGAAGGAGAGGAAAGATTACTTTCAAAATAAAAACAGGAAGTGGCAAGATCAAAACACAAAACGAGAGTAAAACATAACTAAACCTAACATATCTGTCGAGTCACAACACCGAGCAGCTGGGCTTCAGTAGAGCCTGGGGATAAACACAACATGTCAGAAAACCTGTGATATAAAAATAGTTATATCCTAATGTCAGTCATTCTAAAGTTCTATCTTTCAGAACAACAGTCAAATCTGAACATACTAAACTACTAACATATTGATCATCAGATAGGAGACCAAACTGATCACCCACTGATCATTTCCTAATGATATGCGTACATCAGAAAGAACAAGGTCACCCGGTTGCTCGGCCTCAAAACTAAAGTGGAGACAGTACAATAACGTATTCTTTCAGACTAGTGGAAAGAAAACATCTCAAATCCACATTGAGGAGTTGATGCCACTCACTGTGTCATTCATGTAATCATAACATGTCAGACAAGCTGTAATATAGAAATGAGTTGTCCTCATGTCAGTAATCAAGTGAGGGGGGTTTGTCTTTCAGAACACCGTGGATAAGATCCTGAAGAAGACCAACCTGGCTCTGGTGATCGGGACGAACAGCTGGAGGGAACAGTTTGTGGACGCCATCACCGTCAACTCCGGTGAGAACTCTAGAAACCATTCAGCTGTCCCTTCCAGGGCTAGAACTGCAGGTAGAGGACAGGTAGAGGTGAGATCCCCACTGATACAAGGACAGTCTACACATCCTCCACTAAGAACACACCTGTCCACTGCACCTGAGCCAGTACACACACACAAGGGAAAGGTACAGCATAGTAATGCTTTGGTTTATTCCAAGCTGATAGGTTAGCCCTTTCAATGGTTTGGATGGTTTGTATCTTCATGGTTGGTTGCACTTATTGTAAACTAAATGTTGAGTAAACACTTAGTTACCCCCAGGCTTTAAGCGCTGCTCCCTCCTCTGCAGGTGATGATGATGAAGATGGATGTGGCGAGGAGAAGCTGCCCTCCTGCTTCGACTACGTCATGCACTTCCTCACCGTCTTCTGGAAGATTCTGTTTGCGCTGGTCCCCCCCACGGACTACCTGAACGGCTGGGCCTGCTTCGTGGTCTCCATCTCGGGCATCGGCCTGCTGACCGCCGTCATCGGAGACCTTGCGTCGCACTTCGGATGCACCGTGGGCCTCAAAGACTCCGTCACCGCCGTGGTGTTCGTGGCTCTGGGAACATCCGTGCCAGGTCTGAGACTCGCCTTTTTTACTCACGTTAATACATCAATCTAAATATGAAACAGGCCCTTCTGATAAACTAAACCATAAAACTAGCAAACCAAATAAAGACCAAACTAGACAGAATTTGAAAAGGGAAACAATAAATTGGATAGTTGAAAAATCGAAAACTATTATTGCAATTTCAAATCCTAAAAATGAAATGTACACATGTTCCTAAAGTGCACGTGCTGTATAGTTCCTCCCCCGTCTGATAAACCAACATGGTTTTTCTGAGCAGTAAAAAAAAGCATCCTATAAATCTCGCCCATGGCATACTGTATGTTCATAGTTCATATATCATTCATCAATGTGACGTTTACTTCAAAGGATTTGAAGCCTGAAAGTCCACGCTTAGTTTTAATGCTGTTTGAGCATTGGTCTAAAGATGCAACAGTTCAGTATGACGTTTCAAAGTTTGAGACTTCCAGAAAAACTAGTCAAGTTAGTTCTTTCATGAGAACCTGATCAGAGCCTGTGGAGAAGAGATAGCTTAACTTAGATAGTAGAACCCGTTATCTAGAGTTTCAGGCTGTGACCCAAAGACACCCCGTCTGTGGGTCTTGCTTTGAAGTTCCTCTCAAACCCCTCCCTCTCTCTCTCTCTCTCCCTCAGACACCTTTGCCAGTAAGGTGTCTGCCATCCAGGACCAATACGCTGACGCCTCCATCGGCAACGTGACAGGAAGTAACGCCGTCAACGTATTCCTGGGTATCGGCGTGGCCTGGTCCATCGCCGCCATCTACCACGCCATCCACGGCGACGAGTTCCGCGTGGACCCGGGAACCCTGGCGTTCTCCGTCACGCTCTTCTGCATCTTCGCCTTCATCTGCATCGGCGTGCTCCTGTACCGGCGCCGGCCCTCCATCGGGGGCGAGCTGGGCGGCCCGCGGGTCCCAAAGATCCTGACCAGCTGCCTGTTCTTCAGCCTGTGGCTCCTGTACATCGTGTTCTCCTCACTGGAGGCCTACTGCCACGTCCAGGGGTTCTAAGGTTCTGCTGTAGAGACTCAAGAACGGTTCCTGATGAACTGATGGAGCTTCCAAAAAGGTTCCAAAGGCTTCCAATGGGTTCCAATGGGTTCCAAAGGCTTCCTATGGGTTCCAAAAGGTTCCAAAGGCTTCCAATGGGTTCCAAAGGCTTCCTATGGGTTCCAAAGGCTTCCTATGGGTTCCAAAGGGTTCCAAAGGCTTCCAATGGGTTCCAAAGGCTTCCAATGGGTTCCAAAGGCTTCCCATGGGTTCCAAAGGCTTCCTATGGGTTCCAAAGGCTTCCTATGGGTTCCAATGGGTTCCAAAGGCTTCCAATGGGTTCCAAAGGCTTCCAATGGGTTCCAAAGGCTTCCCATGGGTTCCAAAGGCTTCCTATGGGTTCCAATGGGTTCCAAAGGCTTCCCATGGGTTCCAATGGGTTCCAAAGGGTTCCAATGGGTTCTAAAGGGTTCCAAAGGGTTCTATAGAGTTCCAATGGGTTACAAAGGTTCTGAAGGGTTCCAATGGGTTTAAAGGGATCCATTGGGGTCCTAATGGTTCTAGAGGGTTCCAATTGGTTATAAATGTTCCGAAAGGTTCCGAATGGATTGCAATGGGTTCTATTGGGAATCAATGGTTTTTGACGTTTTCTTGTGTTTTCTAAAGGGTTCTAATGGGTTCTAGAGGGTTCCAAAGGGTTATATAGAGTTCCAATTGGTTATAAAGATTCTGGGTCCCAAGGGTTCCAAAGGGTTCCAAAGGGTTCCATTGGGGTCCAATAGGTTCCACAGTGTTTCAATGGCTTATGATGGGTATTCATTGGTTCTAGAGGGGTTTAATTGCTTCCAATGGGATCCAAAGGTTCTAAAGGGTTCCAATAGGTTCCAAATGGTTCCAAAGGTTATTAAGGGTTATAAAGGTTCTAATGTGTTCCACTGGGTTATAAGGAGTTCTAATTGGATTCTGCTTGTGTTGGAAAGAAACTAAATACATTTAATAAGTACTGTACTAAGTACTGTACAATTATGAGGTACTTGTACTTGACCTGAGCATTTCCCTTTCATACTATCTAAAAGTTAATTAAAATGAAGATCATGTATTTTAATGAGCTACTTTTATTCTAAAGCCTCTTCAAAATAAAGAACCATAGAATACATGTCAAACATAATGTACCTCTGGAGATTATACAAGTGCAGTCTTTTCAGTTTCAGGGACAAAAAGCAAAATGATGAATATATTCCACCAAGTAAAGAAAGAAAGTCGTAAACATGAACCATGGGTGTGTCAGAACTGCTTTTGTCTACAACTGTAACATGCTGCGCACCATCTAATAATATGATATATATATATATATATATAATATATCATATATAATATATATATAATATATATCATATATAATATATATCATATATAATATATATATCATATATAATATATATCATAGAGGCCATTTTACTGCAGGAAGAGTTATTTTACTTGTCAAACTTTAAGATCATTTTGTAGATAATACTTTTGTACTTCAGAGAAGAGAGTCACATGGTTCTGACAGCACTGAGTTTATACGAAGTACAGCTGTGTTGAAGGTCCGTCTCTTTGGACTCTTCTTTAATAAATAAATGAATATTTCTTGGCGACCACTTTCACGAGCCAGTCCAAAAGGTGATATTAATACTTTCTATTTAATCTGGTTTGGTTTCCGTCACGATGGGCTTCCCTTAGCATGTTCTGTATGTTCTCTCTTCAAACTTCTCCAGAAGAAGAAATCACTCCCACTCGTCCGTGCACATCCAGGAGGCCCACAGCCTGGATGTGTGCTGATTGGCTCACTGACGTTGTGCTTCAGTGAGCCAATAGGAACACATCCAGGAGGCCCACAGCCTGGACGTGTGCTGATTGGCTCACTGACGTTGTGCTTCAGTGAGCCAATAGGAACACATCCAGGAGGCCCACAGCCTGGATGTGTGCTGATTGGCTCACTGACGTTGTGCTTCAGTGAGCCAATAGGAACACATCCAGGAGGCCCACAGCCTGGATGTGTGCTGATTGGCTCACTGACGTTGTGCTTCAGTGAGCCAATCAGCACACATCCAGGAGGCCCACAGCCTGGATGTGTGCTGATTGGCTCACTGACGTTGTGCTTCAGTGAGCCAATCAGCACACATCCAGGAGGCCCACAGCCTGGATGTGTGCTGATTGGCTCACTGACATTGTGCTTCAGTGAGCCAATAGGAACACATCCAGGAGGCCCACAGCCTGGATGTGTGCTGATTGGCTCACTGACGTTGTGCTTCAGTGAGCCAATAGGAACACATCCAGGAGGCCCACAGCCTGGATGTGTGCTGATTGGCTCACTGACGTTGTGCTTCAGTAGGTTTCGCCTGGAATAAACAACAGGACTAAGCGACCTGCCAAAGAAACAACACCACAGTCTGGGTAAAGCTGACAGGGTGTCGTCTCCCTTTAGAGCTTCCCCAAGGTTCCTCCAGGACTCAAACCTCTCTGTGAATGTCTCCGTTGTCTTTGTTGGACTTTTCCCTGTCGGCTGAGAGCCTCAGAGACGGGACGATCTTCATCCTTACATACCTCTGGAACAATAACATGTATCATGAAGCTTCATCTGTAACCTTGAGTGTTACACGACCGCAGCAGGGAGGTCATGCTGTCTGAACCTGCAGGACTCGGGTGTTGCACCTCAATGAATATCTGCACTGAGTTTGATATGTAGTTAGTTTTAAAACCTAAGTTTAGAAGCGTAGGAGGATCCAGAGTTTGGCGTTGAAGCCGTTTTAAGGTCTTCGCTGTACCGAGAACACAAACTCTTTCACACAGAGACTCTTCAACCTGAGCCGGTGGATCCAAATGTTTGAGAACACATAAGTGTGTATGTGTGTGTGAATGTGAGTACACTTCAAATAAAGAGACACGTCAATCATGATGTTCTGTAATGTGTTGTTTAGAAACAGAAGCAGTATCTCCTCACTTCCTGTCTGCTGGTCTGGAGGTCAATGGTTTTCTGAAAGTGATTTTGGTTGTTGTCCTGAAAAAAGGTCTGAAGAGTTTTTAACGGTTTGTTCTATAAACCCCACTGGTATCATAAACGTTTGACACTGAGATTATTTTCTGACATAAATCATCCAAAATCACATGGAGATATCCCATTGGACCAGGGAGATGCTGCCTTCAGGGTCCTACACAGAACCAGGGAGATGCTGCCTTCAGGGTCCTACACAGAACCAGAGAGATGCTGGCTTCAGGGTCCTACACAGAACCAGGGAGATGCTGCCTTCAGGGTCCTACACAGAACCAGGGAGATGCTGCCTTCAGGGTCCTACACAGAACCAGGGAGATGCTGCCTTCAGGGTCTAACACAGAATCAGGGAGATGCTGGCTTCAGGGTCTAACACAGAACCAGGGAGATGCTGCCTTCAGGGTCCTACACAGAACCAGGGAGATGCTGGCTTCAGGGTCCAACACAGAACCAGGGAGATGCTGCCTCCAGGGTCCTACACAGAACCAGGGAGATGCTGGCTTCAGGGTCTAACACAGAACCAGGGAGATGCTGCCTCCAGGGTCCTACACAGAACCAGGGAGATGCTGCCTTCAGGGTCCAACACAGAACCAGGGAGATGCTGCCTTCAGGGTCCTGCACAGAACCAGGGAGATGCTGCCTTCAGGGTCCTACACAGAACCAGGGAGATGCTGGCTTCAGGGTCCAACACAGAACCAGGGAGATGCTGGCTTCAGGGTCCTACACAGAACCAGGGAGATGCTGGCTTCAGGGTCCAACACAGAACCAGGGAGATGCTGCCTTCAGGGTCCTACACAGAACCAGGGAGATGCTGCCTTCAGGGTCCTACACAGAACCAGGGAGATGCTGCCTTCAGGGTCTAACACAGAACCAGGGAGATGCTGCCTTCAGGGTTTAACACAGAACCAGGGAGATGCTGGCTTCAGGGTCTAACACAGAACCAGGGAGATGCTGCCTTCAGGGTCCTACACAGAACCAGGGAGATGCTGGCTTCAGGGTCCAACACAGAACCAGGGAGATGCTGGCTTCAGGGTCCAACACAGAACCAGGGAGATGCTGGCTTCAGGGTCCTACACAGAACCAGGGAGATGCTGGCTTCAGGGTCCAACACAGAACCAGGGAGAAGCTGCCTTCAGGGTCCTACACAGAACCAGGGAGATGCTGCCTTCAGGGTCCTACACAGAACCAGGGAGATGCTGCCTTCAGGGTCTAACACAGAATCAGGGAGATGCTGCCTTCAGGGTTTAACACAGAACCAGGGAGATGCTGGCTTCAGGGTCCTACACAGAACCAGGGAGATGCTGGCTTCAGGGTCCAACACTGAACCAGGGAGATGCTGGCTTCAGGGTCTAACACAGAACCAGGGAGATGCTGCCTTCAGGGTCTAACACAGAACCAGGGAGATGCTGGCTTCAGGGTCCAACACAGAACCAGGGAGATGCTGGCTTCAGGGTCCTACACAGAACCAGGGAGATGCTGGCTTCAGGGTCCTACACAGAACCAGGGAGATGCTGGCTTCAGGGTCCTACACAGAACCAGGGAGATGCTGGCTTCAGGGTCCAACACAGAACCAGGGAGATGCTGGCTTCAGGGTCCTACACAGAACCAGGGAAATGCTGCCTTCAGGGTCCTACACAGAACCAGGGAGATGCTGGCTTCAGGGTCCAACACAGAACCAGGGAGATGCTGCCTTCAGGGTCCTACACAGAACCAGGGAAATGCTGCCTTCAGGGTCCTACACAGAACCAGGGAGATGCTGCCTTCAGGGTCTAACACAGAACCAGGGAGATGCTGTCTTCAGGGTCCTGCACAGAACCAGGGAGATGCTGGCTTCAGGGTCCTACACAGAACCAGGGAGATGCTGCCTTCAGGGTCCTACACAGAACCAGGGAGATGCTGCCTTCAGAGTCCTACACAGAACCAGGGAGATGCTGCCTTCAGGGTCCTACACAGAACCAGGGAGATGCTGCCTTCAGGGTCTAACACAGAACCAGGGAGATGCTGCCTTCAGGGTCCTACACAGAACCAGGGAGATGCTGCCTTCAGGGTCTAACAAAGAACCAGGGAGATGCTGCCTTCAGGGTCCTACACAGAACCAGAGAGATGCTGCCTTCAGGGTCCTACACAGAACCAGGGAGATGCTGCCTTCAGGGTCCTACACAGAACCAGGGAGATGCTGGCTTCAGGGTCCAACACAGAACCAGGGAGATGCTGCCTTCAGGGTCCTACACAGAACCAGGGAGATGCTGCCTTCAGGGTCTAACACAGAACCAGGGAGATGCTGCCTTCAGGGTCCTACACAGAACCAGGGAGATGCTGCCTTCAGGGTCTAACACAGAACCAGGGAGATGCTGCCTTCAGGGTCTAACACAGAACCAGGGAGATGCTGCCTTCAGGGTCTAACACAGAACCAGGGAGATGCTGTCTTCAGGGTCCTGCACAGAACCAGGGAGATACTGCCTTCAGGGTCCAACACAGAACCAGGGGGATGCTGCCTTCAGGGTCTAACACAGAACCAGGGAGATGCTGCCTTCAGGGTCCTGCACAGAACCAGGGAGATGCTGCCTTCAGGGTCCAACCCAGAACCAGGGAGATGCTGCCTTCAGGGTCCTACACAGAACCAGGGAGATGGTGGCTTCAGGGTCCTACACAGAACCAGGGAGATGCTGCCTTCAGGGTCTAACACAAAACCAGGGAGATGCTGCCTTCAGGGTCGAACACAGAACCAGGGAGATGCTGCCTTCAGGGTCCTACACAGAACCAGGGAGATGCTGTCTTCAGGGTCCTACACAGAACCAGGGAGATGCTGCCTTCAGGGTCTAACACAAAACCAGGGAGTTGCTGCCTTCAGGGTCGAACACAGAACCAGGGGGATGCTGTCTTCAGGGTCCTACACAGAACCAGGGAGATGCTGCCTTCAGGGTCCTACACAGAACCAGGGAGATGCTGGCTTCAGGGTCCTACACAGAACCAGGGAGATGCTGCCTTCAGGGTCCTACACAGAACCAGGGAGATGCTGCCTTCAGGGTCTAACACAGAACCAGGGAGATGCTGCCTTCAGGGTCCTACAAAGAACCAGGGAGATGCTGCCTTCAGGGTCTAACACAGAACCAGGGAGATGCTGCCTTCAGGGTCTAACACAGAACCAAGGAGATGCTGCCTTCAGGGTCCAACAAAGAACCAGGGAGATGCTGCCTTCAGGGTCCTACACAGAACCAGGGAGATGCTGCCTTCAGGGTCTAACACAGAACCAGGGAGATGCTGCCTTCAGGGTCCAACACAGAACCAGGGAGATGCTGCCTTCAGGGTCTAACACAGAACCAGGGAGATGCTGCCTTCAGGGTCCTACACAGAACCAGGGAGATGCTGCCTTCAGGGTCCAACACAGGAACTGCAGCTCTGTACTGGAGGATGTAAACCCGAGAGCTGTTGAATATTATCTGACAACATGATGCAGTGTGTTTCCTTCAAACATTAAAGAACAGTGAGTGGAGTATTGGCTTTCCTGATGTTTAAATCCTCTATTTTTTTTATTCCCAAACTAGTACAACTCTGAACAGCCACTATTTATCTGCATTGCTCGACTTCTAACAACTCAGTCACTAATTATCAACGACCGGAGACTCTACTGTTCTCATGCTGACTCTGACTGATGGATACTGCTCAGTACAACACTGCAGTGAACAGTAATATCATCACATGTAGATATTGGTGAGATTAGAAATTACCTTCTTTGCTTGTGGGGTCCATTCCTGTAAAACCCAGGGAACATTAACATTCTGGTCAAATACAAATCAAGAACTTTCCTAATTAACCTCCTTCTGAAGTAAGCCATCGCACACACACACTATATACATACAATCTAAGGTGATCATAGGACTTAGAAGGAGGAGTAAAAAGTACACTACTGGCTTCTGAAAAGTAGTGGAGTAGAAGTATGCAGTAGTATAAAATGACAATACTAGGGTAAAGTACAAATTCCTCAAAGTTGAAGTAAACACTTGAACTGGACAGATGAGACTTGGCTTACACTGCATGCGTTTGAATTAGTTTGACTTTGCTCTGTTTTATATTTCTCATTCCTCTGTAACACCCGCAGAAATCACAGGAGCCTGCCAGAGTACTCAGAACCTTTACTTCAGTAAAAAGTACCACATTATTGTTAAAACTCCAGTACAAGTCAATGTCCTAAATCCTAAATGTATATTTTGATTCAAGTAAGCACAAAAGTGCAAAATGTACTTAAAGTATCAAAAGTAAAATACTCATTAAAAATACTGGCTTCTGGAATATAATGGTGTAGAAGCCTGAGGTACCATAGCATGCATATATACAGTTTCACTTTTGAGGTACTTGTACTATACTTGAGTATTTACATGTTATGCTACTGTGTACTTCTACTGCACTACAGTTCAGAGGTACATGGTGTACTTCTACTGCACTATAGTTCAGAGGTACATGGTGTACTTCTACTGCACTATAGTTCAGAGGTAGCCTACATGGTGTACTTCTACTCCTCTACAGTTCAGAGGTACATGGAGTACTTCTACTCCTCTACAGTTCAGAGGTACATGGTGTACTTCTACTCCTCTACAGTTCAGAGGTACATGGTGTACTTCTACTCCTCTACAGTTCAGAGGTACATGGTGTACTTCTACTCCTCTACAGTTCAGAGGTACATGGTGTACTTCTACTCCACTACAGTTCAGAGGTACATGGTGTACTTCTACTCTCTACAGTTCAGAGGTACATGGTGTACTTCTACTCCACTACAGTTCAGAGGTACATGGTGTACTTCTACTCCTCTACAGTTCAGAGGTACATGGTGTACTTCTACTCACTACAGTTCAGAGGTACATGGTGTACTTCTACTCCTCTACAGTTCAGAGGTACATGGTGTACTTCTACTCTCTACAGTTCAGAGGTACATGGTGTACTTCTACTCCTCTACAGTTCAGAGGTACATGGTGTACTTCTACTCTCTACAGTTCAGAGGTACATGGTGTACTTCTACTCCTCTACAGTTCAGAGGTACATGGTGTACTTCTACTCCACTACAGTTCAGTCAGGGGTAGCCAACACGGTGCCCGCAGGGGCAACGTGAGTCGCCCACCGGGCATGTTCTAAAAATAGCTCGCCAAGCCAAAATGTATAAAATACACCAAAAAAAAAAGGAAATGTAATTAAAAGAACCTACCCTATGCATAAACGAAACCTCAATCATAGCGAACCCTATCTACTTACTACAACTCTATATCTGTCTAACACCCCTCCTCCCCCCACCCCCACAATGAATATCGACCAATCACGTTCTTGCTTTATTTGCGGGACCATCGTTGCAGTCGGGAAGAAAAGCAATGTGGCACCTCCCCGCTGATTTTCCTTCTGGCAGAATCTACACATCAGCCCCATTGAACAGCCTATCATGCCAGCCGATACCACACATGAGGGGCAGAGTTTTACTGTGTGTGTGTTGCAACTTGCATTTATATTTATTGCACTTGACGCACACATACACATGGCGTCATTTCCTTAAAAAAAACTGTTTAAAAGGGGAGTGATTAGTCAAATAAGCATAAATGAAAAGATAGAATGCTAACTAAGTAACATAAGATAAGAATAAACAAGTTGAAATGATTTGTTATTGGTTGTGATCATATCCTAAAGATGTTTGGATTATTGAAAAGTATACAGCTCCCTTTCATCTGAGTGTTGAGAGCTGTATCCATCAATTCATTTTGTGCTCCAGATTGATGCATTTCACTTCAACATTTAAAAAAAAATTCCCCTGGAGGATGTGAGGTCCCCCCCCAAAATAAAGCAGGTTCAAATAATTAAATTGCACACATTTTATTTTAGTAAACACTGAAAACGGGTCCCACAGACCCAAACAGCACACAAAGGTTAAAGGTAAGCATATAATAATGTTAAAATGTGCTAAATATATACACTGCAAAAAAGCAAAAAAAAGAGGAGTAAAAGTAGCCCTCGTCCTAAAAAAGGTTGGTGACCCCTGGTTCAGAGGCACATGGTGTACTTCTACTCCACTACAGTTCAGAGGTACATGGTGTACTTCTACTCTCTACAGTTCAGAGGTACATGGTGTACTTCTACTCCACTACAGTTCAGAGGTACATGGTGTACTTCTACTCTCTACAGTTCAGAGGTACATGGTGTACTTCTACTCTCTACAGTTCAGAGGTACATGGTGTAGTTCTACTCCTCTACAGTTCAGAGGTACATGGTGTACTTCTACTCCACTACAGTTCAGAGGTACATGGTGTACTTCTACTCACTACAGTTCAGAGGTACATGGTGTACTTCTACTCACTACAGTTCAGAGGTACATGGTGTACTTCTACTCTCTACAGTTCAGAGGTACATGGTGTACTTCTACTCTCTACAGTTCAGAGGTACATGGTGTACTTCTACTCTCTACAGTTCAGAGGTACATGGTGTACTTCTACTCCACTACAGTTCAGAGGTACATGGTGTACTTCTACTCTCTACAGTTCAGAGGTACATGGTGTACTTCTACTCTCTACAGTTCAGAGGTACATGGTGTACTTCTACTCTCTACAGTTCAGAGGTACATGGTGTACTTCTACTCACTACAGTTCAGAGGTACATGGTGTACTTCTACTCTCTACAGTTCAGAGGTACATGGTGTACTTCTACTCACTACAGTTCAGAGGTACATGGTGTACTTCTACTCTCTACAGTTCAGAGGTACATGGTGTACTTCTACTCTCTACAGTTCAGAGGTACATGGTGTACTTCTACTCCACTACAGTTCAGAGGTACATGGTGTACTTCTACTCCACTACAGTTCAGAGGTACATGGTGTACTTCTACTCTCTACAGTTCAGAGGTACATGGTGTACTTCTACTCCACTATAGTTCAGAGGTACATGGTGTACTTCTACTCTCTACAGTTCAGAGGTACATGGTGTACTTCTACTCACCACAGTTCAGAGGTACATGGTGTACTTCTACTCTCTACAGTTCAGAGGTACATGGTGTACTTCTACTCCACTATAGTTCAGAGGTACATGGTGTACTTCTACTCACTACAGTTCAGAGGTACATGGTGTACTTCTACTCACTACAGTTCAGAGGTACATGGTGTACTTCTACTCCCTACAGTTCAGAGGTACATGGTGTACTTCTACTCTCTACAGTTCAGAGGTACATGGTGTACTTCTACTCACCACAGTTCAGAGGTACATGGTGTACTTCTACTCTCTACAGTTCAGAGGTACATGGTGTACTTCTACTCCACTACAGTTCAGAGGTACATGGTGTACTTCTACTCCACTACAGTTCAGAGGTACATGGTGTACTTCTACTCCACTACAGTTCAGAGGTACATGGTGTACTTCTACTCTCTACAGTTCAGAGGTACATGGTGTACTTCTACTCCACTATAGTTCAGAGGTACATGGTGTACTTCTACTCTCTACAGTTCAGAGGTACATGGTGTACTTCTACTCACCACAGTTCAGAGGTACATGGTGTACTTCTACTCTCTACAGTTCAGAGGTACATGGTGTACTTCTACTCCACTATAGTTCAGAGGTACATGGTGTACTTCTACTCCTCTACAGTTCAGAGGTACATGGTGTACTTCTACTCACTACAGTTCAGAGGTACATGGTGTACTTCTACTCCTCTACAGTTCAGAGGTACATGGTGTACTTCTACTCACTACAGTTCAGAGGTACATGGTGTACTTCTACTCTCTACAGTTCAGAGGTACATGGTGTACTTCTACTCCCTACAGTTCAGAGGTACATGGTGTACTTCTACTCTCTACAGTTCAGAGGTACATGGTGTACTTCTACTCACTACAGTTCAGAGGTACATGGTGTACTTCTACTCTCTACAGTTCAGAGGTACATGGTGTACTTCTACTCCACTACATGTATTTAATCCCTTTAGTTACTTCTCAGATGTGGATGAATGATGTGAAATCTAATCAAGTGTTAAATCAGACTTTAGTTCCACCTGGAGTAAATCCACCAGCTACCCTGCAGTATACAAAGTCATTCAGACTAGCTGCACCTTTACCAGCTTTGAGAACACTTTCATGATCAATCATTATAAAACATATCATATCTATTATTCTGAAATGGACCAATCTGCACAACGACTACTTTTACTGTCTTTCACTATATTTAGATGAGAATACTTTTCTACGTTCACTTGAGGAACATTTTGAATGCAGGACTTTTACTGTAACAGAGTATTCCTACACTCTGGTACTTCTACTTTTACTCAAGTACAAGATCTGAGTACTTCTACTTTTACTCAAGTACAAGATCTGAGTACTTCTACTTTAACTAAAGTACAATATCTGAGTACTTGTACTTTTACTCAAGTACAGGATCTGAGTACTTCTACTTTTACTCAAGTACAAGATCTGAGTACTTCTACTTTTACTCAAGTACAAGATCTGAGTACTTCTACTTTTACTCAAGTACAAGATCTGAGTACTTCTACTTTTACTCAAGTACAAGATCTGAGTACTTCTACTTTTACTCAAGTACAAGATCTGAGTACTTCTACTTTTACTCAAGTACAAGATCTGAGTACTTCTACTTTTACTCAAGTACAGGATCTGAGTACTTCTACTTTTACTCAAGTACAAGATCTGAGTACTTCTACTTTTACTCAAGTACAAGATCTGAGTACTTCTACTTTAACTAAAGTACAATATCTGAGTACTTCTACTTTTACTGAAGTACAACACTGAGTACTTCTACGTTTACTGAAGTACAACACTGAGTACTTCTCCCCCTCTGTGTACTTCTAACCCCGGTTCTCTGACCCTCTGACTCTGGATCAGTGAGCCCCGCCCCTCTCGCTGCTGCCCGGCTTCACAGCGACCTGCTGCCCGGAGAGAGAGCCATGGCAGCGGCTGCAGACAGAGACAGAGTCAGGGGCAGCGCTGCTTTCCCCCCGGGGGCAGACCCGCTGCTCTCTCAGGGCTCCGGAGCTTCTGTCCCCGGGGAACCGGACGCCCCAGTGCCGATGAGCCTGTTCGGGACCTGGGAGATGGAGCGGTGCTCCCCGAGCTGCGTGCCCAGGTGAGAGGCGCTGATCCCGGGGAGAGGAGGTGCTGCTGCCCGGTCAGGGAGCTCCGTGTTTATTTATTTGGACATATATCGTACACATAAAGAATGAGGGACTTTTGCAGAATGACATGCTGAATGTCCTCAGAATCAGATCTCCTGTATCAGTCCCTCAGAGCGGGCACATATTAGCTAAGAGACTAACTGTATTTAGTGAACACACATATTAAACATCTAAAACACAAATAATTACACGTTTTAAATATAAAAAGGCGCGTCGCAGCATTATAAAACAATATTTTGAAATGAAAGACAAAAGTCCTAATTAAATATAATTGTTATTGTGATAGTTGTGGATGGATGTGTGATGGAGCCAGTACAGAAATATATGTTATGTTATTATTTTATCTTATGCATGGACCTTGTTTTATAAGGTCATAATAATGCAATTACATTACAGTCAGACATGTCAAATACATATTTTCTTTTATACTATTTATATTTCTTCCCTTTTTTTAAATGTGCTTTTATACACCAACGCAAAGTCATAAAATATAAAGACAATAAAAAATACAAGACACCTAAATCTCATTATCTTATAAATACAGGGGGATGAAGAAGTACTCAGATATTTGACTGAAGTAAAAGTAGAACGAGGCAACGTGTGAAATACTCTCTAGAATATATAATACTCTTTGGTTGAAACCCTGTTCCCAGAGACAGGACAGGTGTCTCGTGCTGTGCTCAGGTGAGCAGGTGTTAGCATGGATTAGCTCGTCTCTCTGAGCCTCTGCTAATGAGATCTCACGAGGAGCAGCTCAACAGTCTCTAACTTCCCTTCAACCAGAGCGACTCCTCCTCGCCTTCGACTGGGTTCAAACTTCCAGTTTAGAGCAGGAGAGCTATTGCTTTGCTTATCACGCCAGCTTCGTCAATCAATCAATCAATCAATCAATCAATCAATCAATCAATCAATCAATCAATCAATCAATAGATCAATCAATCGATCGATCAATCAATCAATAGATCAATCAATCGATCGATCAATCAATCAATAGATCAATCAATCGATCGATCAATCAATCAATCAATCAATCGATCAATGTTTATTCATATAGCCCAATATCACAAATGTTACATTTGTCTCAGTGGACTTCACAGTTTGTACAGAATATCACTATGACAATATGACACCCTCTGTCCTTAGACCCTCTGTCCTCAGACCCTCTGTCCTTAGACCCTCTGTCTCTGTGTGTGTGTGTGTGTGTGTGTGTGTGTGTGTTCAGGTGTGTGTGTGTGTGTGTGTGTGTGTGTGTGTCTCTGTGTGTGTGTGTGTGTGTGTGTGTGTGTGTGTGTGTGTGTGTGTGTGTCTGTGTGTGTGTATGTGTGTGTGTGTGTGTGTGTGTGTGTGTGTGTGTGTGTGTGTGTCTCTGTGTGTGTATGTGTGTATGTCTGTGTGTGAGAGAAAGAGAGAGAGAGTGTGTGACTGATGGTGTTTCCTCTCTCTCTCTACAGTCTGATGGTGTTTCCTCTCTCTCTCTACAGTCTGATGGTGTTTCCTCTCTCCTCAGACTGATGGTGTTTCCTCTCTCCTCAGACTGATGGTGTTTCCTCTCTCCTCAGACTGACGGTGTTTCCTCTCTCCTCAGACTGATGGTGTTTCCTCTCTCTCCTCAGACTGATGGTGTTTCCTCTCTCCTCAGACTGATGGTGTTTCCTCTCTCCTCAGTCTGATGGTGTTTCCTCTCTCCTCAGACTGACGGTGTTTCCTCTCTCCTCAGACTGATGGTGTTTCCTCTCTCCTCAGACTGATGGTGTTTCCTCTCTCTCTCTTCAGACTGATGGTGTTTCCTCTCTCCTCAGACTGATGGTGTTTCCTCTCTCCTCAGACTGACGGTGTTTCCTCTCTCCTCAGGCAGTGCAGTCTGACGGTGACCCGGCTGATGGTTTTGAAGGAGTTGGACAGAGAGCTGAGCTCCGTCGTCATCGCTCTGAAGCTCCAGGTGGATATCAGATTCAAACACTGAACCCTTCTCTCACCTGGTTTGAATAACGCTCTCTCTGCAGATGGTTCAATAACTGATCCCAGTCTCAGCTGTTCCTTTGAAAGCATCAACATTCGTACAAAGAACTAAACCTGACATACAGAAGTGTGTAACTCTAATCTAATCGAGGTACCAGATAAGGTATTAGGGTCAGACATACTCCAATGTATTGAATATTGAGGAAATTAAACATTAGATTTATGTTGTACATAAATCCAAACTTAAATTTGATTAAACTGGAAGAAAAACCTGAATCTTTCTTTTCTAATCGCAGAGAATATCTTGAGTTCTTTCTCCCGACACCCCCTCCTCTTGTTTTGTATATTGTATTTAGAAAATCCCCCTTCATCGTGAGCCCCCTCTGTATCATCACGATATAGTTATTTAATGTTAAACCTCACAAAGACCTGATCCTGGTTCTGTCTCTCAGGGCTCGAAGCGGACCCTGAGATCCGGGGAATATCTCCTGCTTCCTGCTGACGGCCTGATGGAGGCGGAGCTGGAGCTCACCTTCACTCTGCAGGTTGAAACATTACGTTATATTAAAACACTCAGAGGGAGGCGTCCCAACAGCCACTGGGTCGTCTGGATGAATCCTAATGAGTTCCAATCAGCTTTTATATTCACCACTGCTGTTTGAAAGAGCTTTATGGAAAGTGGAATCTGCTCTCCATGCTTGAGAGAGATATTATATGTCCATGTTTCCTCTCTTGTTTAAGAAGCCCACATTTCTCTCTGCATTTCCTGAGTCTTTGTCCCGTGACTCTCCGCAGACTCATTCCTGGCTTCACAGGATCTGGAACACACCGTATTTCTGGAGACATTTTAAACGACATAAGATCATGATTAGATATCACAAATGAGTGTGGTTATTTTGCCTAATTTAAGTTTTCCGCAACACAACATCATTTTGAGACGGAAGGACATTTGGAAATCTGACCATAATTCCTGTTTCTGTCCAAATGGTATTTTCAGCAACCTCTGACTCTGCTGGTGTCGGGTTCAGAGCGCTGACTCTGCTGGTGTCTCTTCTTACCTCTGCCCTGATGGACGCTGTGTGTGTTTATGCCTCTTGGGTTTCAGTATCCTCACTTTCTGAAGCGGGATGTGAACCGGCTGCATGTGATGCTGCAGAGGAGGAAGAGGTACAAGAACCGCACCCTGCTGGGCTACAAGACACTGGCCATGGGCGTCATCAACATGGCAGAGGTACGTGGCAGCATGCAGTAACTACTGGGAGGGTTAAGATCAAGAGTGCATCGTTACAACCGTCTGGAAGTGATCAGAGAAACAAGCTAAGCTAACATTAGCCGCAGCAGGGAGAAAGTCAGAATTGAACGTCAAACTGAAACTGTATTCACTGTGGATACCGCTTTAAAGGTGAACCACCTGAACCATCAGCACTGAACACTACAACTCCCATGATGCACCGCTGCACGACCACCACATCAAAGCTTTAAACTTTATGTTCAGAGGTGTGTGTGTGTGTGTGTGTGTGTGTGTCTGTGTCTGTCTGTGTGTCTGTCTGTGTGTCTGTCTGTCTGTCTGTCTGTCTGTCTGTGTGTGTGTGTGTGTGTGTGTGTGTGTGTGTGTGTGTGTGTCTGTGTGTGTGTGTGTGTGTGTCTGTCTGTCTGTCTGTCTGTCTGTCTGTCTGTCTGTCTGTCTGTCTGTCTGTCTGTCTGTCTGTCTGTCTGTCTGTCTGTCTGTCTGTCTGTCTGTCTGTCTGTCTGTGTGTGTGTCTCTCTGTCTGTCTGTGTGTGTGTGTGTGTGTGTGTGTGTGTGTGTGTGTGTGTGTGCAGGTGATGCAGCACCCGATGGACGGCGCCCACATCCTCGGTCTCCACGATGACCTGAAGGACGCTCCAATGAGGGCGGCGCTCAGCATGCACGCTCTCTGCAGCCAGCCAATCGGACGCGAGGACATCGGCGGTCACCGCGGTAACAAGAGCAAGGCCTCAGGTAAAGGAGAGAGTGCACAAATACTTTCAATCAGGATAGAAAGGAAAAATAAAGAGCTTTTTGAACATTAAAGCATGGAGACATGTCCCAGTAGAGACACTACATACTGATATACACCTGAACATCAGCAGGAGAGGACTCTTTAAAGTAGAGACACTACATACTGATATACACCTGAACATCAGCAGGAGAGGACTCTTTAAAGTAGAGACACTACATACTGATATACACCTGAACATCAGCAGGAGAGGACTCTTTAAAGTAGAGACACTACATACTGATATACACCTGAACATCAGCAGGAGAGGACTCTTTAAAGTGGAGACACTACATACTGATATACACCTGAACATCAGCAGGAGAGGACTCTTTAAAGTAGACACACTACATACTGATATACACCTGAACATCAGCAGGAGAGGACTCTTTAAAGTAGAGACACTACATACTGATATACACCTGAACATCAGCAGGAGAGGACTCTTTAAAGTAGAGACACTACATACTGATATACACCTGAACATCAGCAGGAGAGGACTCTTTAAAGTAGAGACACTACACACTGATATACACCTGAACATCAGCAGGAGAGGACTCTTTAAAGTAGAGACACTACATACTGACATACACCTGAACATCAGCAGGAGAGGACTCTTTAAAGTAGAGACACTATATACTGATATACACCTGAACACCAGCAGGAGAGGACTCTTTAAAGTAGAGACACTACATACTGATATACACCTGAACATCAGCAGGAGAGGACTCTTTAAAGTAGAGACACTACATACTGATATACACCTGAACATCAGCAGGAGAGGACTCTTTAAAGTAGAGACACTACATACTGATATACACCTGAACATCAGCAGGAGAGGACTCTTTAAAGTAGAGACACTACATACTGATATACACCTGAACATCAGCAGGAGAGGACTCTTTAAAGTAGAGACACTACATACTGATATACACCTGAACACCAGCAGGAGAGGACTCTTTAAAGTAGAGACACTACATACTGATATACACCTGAACATCAGCAGGAGAGGACTCTTTAAAGCAGAGACACTACATACTGATATACACCTGAACATCAGCAGGAGAGGACTCTTTAAACTAGAGACACTACATACTGATATACACCTGAACATCAGCAGGAGAGGACTCTTTAAACTAGAGACACTACATACTGATATACACCTGAACATCAGCAGGAGAGGACTCTTTAAAGTAGAGACACTACATACTGATATACACCTGAACATCAGCAGGAGAGGACTCTTTAAAGCAGAGACACTACATACTGATATACACCTGAACATCAGCAGGAGAGGACTCTTTAAAGTAGAGACACTCCATACTGATATACACCTGAACATCAGCAGGAGAGGACTCTTTAAAGTAGAGACACTATATACTGATATACACCTGAACATCAGCAGGAGAGGACTCTTTAAAGCAGAGACACTACATACTGATATACACCTGAACATCAGCAGGAGAGGACTCTTTAAAGTAGAGACACTACATACTGATATACACCTGAACATCAGCAGGAGAGGACTCTTTAAAGCAGAGACACTACATACTGATATACACCTGAACATCAGCAGGAGAGGACTCTTTAAAGTAGAGACACTATATACTGATATACACCTGAACATCAGCAGGAGAGGACTCTTTAAAGCAGAGACACTACATACTGATATACACCTGAACATCAGCAGGAGAGGACTCTTTAAAGTAGAGACTCTAGATACTGATATACACCTGAACATCAGCAGGAGAGGACTCTTTAAAGTAGAGACACTACATACTGATATACACCTGAACATCAGCAGGAGAGGACTCTTTAAAGTAGAGACACTACATACTGATATACACCTGAACATCAGCAGGAGAGGACTCTTTAAAGTAGAGACACTACATACTGATATGCACCTGAACATCAGCAGGAGAGGACTCTTTAAAGTAGAGACACTACATACTGATATACACCTGAACATCAGCAGGAGAGGACTCTTTAAAGTAGAGACACTACATACTGATATACACCTGCACATCAGCAGGAGAGGACTCTTTAAAGTAGACTAGTCATGTGTTTGTGAAGAAGTAAAAGATCTCTTTGAACTGTGATATTGTGTAAAATCTCTTATTGTGCAGATCGCTCTCCGGACATGGAGAACTACTATGAGGACGATGACGACAGCTTCTCCTCCGAACAGGAAGGAAGTGACGACGCAGTCCCCCCTCAGGTGATTGGCAGCTGAAGTTAAAACATTGATACAAATCTTCACCTTTAAGAGATTCCTTTATTTTGAAATAATAACGTACGAATGTTTAGCATGTTAACAAAATGTGCGTCCTCAGGACTAACCCTTTCTGAAAAGGCGACCGAGCCCGCAGAAACATTTTTAGCTTGTCTGTTTTTCTGTTTCTTATCAAACCTCAGGACCTGTCTGATGATGATGAGGATTTCCAGGGAAAGTTGAAGAAGTCTCGCAAGAAACTGGTCAGAACAACGTCCCTGACTCAGGTGTGGACCAATCAGAGCTGATCATTCACAGAGAAAAAGAATGGGTGGATTTTTATAAACTACCACATGTAATGAGTTCTCGTGCAACACTGTGTCTCACTTTTCTGCTTCCTTTCTTTCAGCAATCGATCTTCAAACAGAGGTTTGTGTCTCTGCTGAGGAGATTCAAGGTCCCCGACGAGGTTTGCACTAAAGACCTAACAACAATTCAAAATATTCCACCTCCTCAAACCAAAATCCTTAAAGAGATTTGAAAAGAACTGATTCAGGAGAACTTATTCAGTGAAAAAGATTGAAACCCAATAAATCGAAATGAACAGTTAATAGAGAGATATCAAACTATATAGTATTAATTTTAAAATGATCTAATGCAGAATAATTTCAAATACATTAAAAAGACTCGAAATTAGTTCAAATAAATGTGAACGCTTCTTAAATGTTTATAGTTGATAAATCGACTGAGCTGTTTATGTACTGAAATAGTGGCTTATTTGATTATAACTAAATATCATTTTCTATTGGGACATGTGTTGTCACAGCAGCATGTAAACATGAGTTTTTTTTAAATAAAAGGCTGTTAATATATGAATATCAATGTTAAATCTCAATGTTGTTGACCCGCTGCAGGTTCTTGACTCAGACCCGGTGGGGGGGGGTCCGGAGGCGGCAGAAGACCTGGACCAGCTGTACGACAGTCTGCAGGGTTACGACCCGAGTGACAGCGGGCCGGAGCTCGATGACAGCGACATCATCATGATCTCACCAAAACCCAAACTCAGGTCCTTCTGCAGACGCTATTTGACATTTAACGTTTCATTATTTATCTGAAGGTCCATCCGATTTCGGGTTAAATATTTTGCCCAAGGACACTTTGAAAATAGCTAGGGTTATGAAAACGGTTAGGGCTAGCGTATTGAAATGTGGTGTGTGTGATGGTGTCGTCACTTCATTGATGTGTACTGAGTTTGGCACCTCAAGCCTCTTCTTTTGATGTACATGCCATTGACTCCCATTATAGCAAAAAGGGGTATATTCCTCATATAACTTCTGAAGGGTAAATGGTAGAGTAGTACAATTTGGTGTGAATTATTGTCTCCTCCCATTGCTGATTTTCACCAAGTTTAGCTTTTATAGCTGCTTCATTAGACATAGCTGACATTGGCCTC
>NW_027640362.1:231984-244484 GCF_949606895.1 Notothenia rossii
TTAGCGATCTTAAAGGTCACATGTCATGCTTTTCCGGTTATCACCCGTCCCCTTGTGTGTTATGAAGGTTTTTCTGCATGTAAACGGTCTGCAGAGTCAAAACCCTCAAAGTACACCCTGTAGGGCGTAAAACTCTAACACAGAGAAGACCTCCCCAAAACGCCTCGTTGGTGAAACGTCATCATGACGTCATCATCCATTTGATTCTTCCGGGTACGTGCTTACGAAAGCACGTACCTGGAACTAAATGGGCCAATCCGTGGAGCCGTTACGTTACGTCCGCGGAGCCGTTACGTTAAGCCCCCGCTGATTGGTGCAAATTGACCAATCCAAACACACTCAGTGCAGGCAGCTCTGCTGACCTCTGCTCCCTGCTGCAGGCTGATAACAGACAGTCTCTGCAGACCCATCCTCACAGCGTCTATCAACCTATAAACCTTTTTACTCAATATCAAGCCACACTTAGTTTTTATTTCGTCTGTGACTTTGTGTGTGTTCAGGTTGAGTTTGGCTGTGTATCGCTAAACAAGGAAATCATGGAGGGGGGGGGGGGGGGGGGGGGGGTCGGGGGGGAGCTGCAGCGAGCCGTGTAGTGGAGAGAGTGAATACTGCTGAGTACACATACTTCACAGAGATGCTGGATGAGAAACCAATGTGAGTTTGGAACATTGCTCAGTATGTTTCTATTTTAGTAGACCTCAACCATGGAGTTATGATCAGTGGAAATGGCATGGGACCTTTAACTTGGGATTTCCACACAGTTTGACCGTTAATGGTCAATGTGGCAAGATCAGGCAACCTGCCCCTAATCTCTGGACCTGCCCCTAGTCTCTGGACCGGCCCCTGGTCTCAGGACCGACCCCTAGTCTCTGGACCGGCCCCTGGTCTCTGGACCTGCCCCTAGTCTCTGGACCTGAGCCTAGTCTCTGGACCGGCCCCTAGTTTCTGGACCTGCCCCTAGTCTCTGGACCTGAGCCTAGTCTCTGGACCTGAGCCTAGTCTCTGGACCGGCCCCTAGTTTCTGGACCTGCCCCTAGTCTCTGGACCTGAGCCTAGTCTCTGGACCTGAGCCTAGTCTCTGGACCGGCCCCTAGTCTCTGGACCTGAGCCTAGTCTCTGGACCTGCCCCTAGTCTCTGGACCTGAGCCTAGTCTCTGGACCTGCCCCTAGTCTCTGGACCTGAGCCTAGTCTCTGGACCTGAGCCTAGTCTCTGGACCGGCCCCTAGTCTCTGGACCTGAGCCTAGTCTCTGGACCTGCCTCTAGTCTCTGGACCTGAGCCTAGTCTCTGGACCTGCCCCTAGTCTCTGGACCTGAGCCTAGTCTCTGGACCTGAGCCTAGTCTCTGGACCTGCCCCTAGTCTCTGGACCTGAGCCTAGTCTCTGGACCTGAGCCTAGTCTCTGGACCGGCCCCTAGTCTCTGGACCTGAGCCTAGTCTCTGGACCTGCCTCTAGTCTCTGGACCTGAGCCTAGTCTCTGGACCTGAGCCTAGTCTCTGGACCTGAGCCTAGTCTCTGGACCTGCCTCTAGTCTCTGGACCTGAGCCTAGTCTCTGGACCTGAGCCTAGTCTCTGGACCTGCCTCTAGTCTCTACAATGTTGTGTTTAAACTATATTCTGTATCTCTTTTATTTATGGTTTTTATGAATCTGTTATTCCATTATGTTTATTTATTGTGTTCCTTTCGTTGTCTTCTTGTTAAGTGTTAATGATGATGGAAAGCACTCTGAATTGCCTCTGTGTCTGAAAATAAACGTATCTTACCTTACCTTACCTTACCTTACCTTACCTTACCTTCCCCCCTCCCCAGGAGCCCACCCTCTGGCTAAGTTCCTGGCGTCTCTGGACAGCCGGTTCAGCAGCCTGTTCATGGACCCCGACTGGAGGGATCTGTTCGGACGAGTGGAGTCTCCTGCTCTGGGTACGACTGACCTCTGACCTCTGACCTGTAGCGCCTCTGACCTCTGACCTGTAGTGCCTCTGACCTCCGACCTGTAGCGCCTCTGACCTCTGACCTGTAGTGCCTCTGACCTCCGACCTGTAGCGCCTCTGACCTCTGACCTGTAATGCCTCTGACCTCCGACCTGTAGCGCCTCTGACCTCTGACCTGTAGCGCCTCTGACCTCTGACCTGTAGCGCCTCTGACCTCCGACCTGTAGCGCCTCTGACCTCTGACCTGTAGTGTCTCTGACCTCCGACCTGTAGCGCCTCTGTCACATCCAAACAAACAGCACGACTGGCCCGGTTTAAACGACCCCCGGTGTTTCTTACAGTGAAGGAGACTGTTAGAAAACTCTCCCTGGTCCCCGGCTTGAGCTTGAACCTCTGATCCATGTATCTGTGATCCTCTCCAGAATGGAAGGAGTCATCACATACAGAGCATCAACTAGTTCCTGAACAGTGTCCTTCACATGCTGATATCCAAGAGAGGGAGTTCCACAGTCACAAGATGGAGGAATAGAAAGCAGTATTCAATGTTTACTTCAGATTAGCTCCACGTCAGAAATGATCATGCTTGTCACATGTCTCTCTCCATAGAGGCTGAATCATCATGTTAATCACATAGCTATCATATGCCTCAAACAGTCCTGATGCTCTTCTAGGTAATCACACATCCTGTCATGTTCACAGCTACAGTTGATACCTTTGATAGCATGTTGCTCTCATGTTGGAAGAGGACATTCAGGATTTTCCCAACAGAGACTTTCTCAGAAGACGCTCCTTTATTGTCGAGTCAACAACTCTCTCGTAGCACATTGAAACAGTTCAGTGTAACCTGAGCGTGCTGAGGCGAAACCAAACTCAATTTCCTTACTTTAGAGGTGATACTCAAACGTCAGGTAAAGCTCTGCCCTTAAGGCCCAGATTTGCCAGTATTTGCCGACTTCGCGCACTGGAACACACCGCAAATCCGAGCCGAGCACGTATGAACTGCGTATGCGTGAGTGGCAATAACTCTCCTTACCAGCAGGCGGCGGTAGTGTGTATTCATCATTCAAAAGAGGCAACAACCGGAACAACCGGAAGACAGAGAAGAAGAACAGACTCCGTGATATAAACAAACAACAAATAGCGTTTTTCTTTCCATGTCCACTCTCGTCCATTGAAAACATGAACGAACAGGAGCTCTATAAACCCATGAGGTGAAATAGCCGTCCGTGTGTGTTCCATCTTCCATTTTAAATTATTTGTTTACCTCTCTCACTTCCGTTAACGCTTCTCATGCACTGATTCGCTAGCTGAACAGCCAATCAGTGTTATCCCTTTGTCCGACTTCCGGTGGTGTTCCCGACGCCGGTTCAACATGTTGAATCGGCAAGAAAAGGCGTCAGGTCGGCAGAAAAGACCCGACGGTGCGGTGCACACCACTCCGAATAGGGCGTGCCCACGCTCATGTTCGGCCCGACTCCCATTTACTGCTGATTTCGGGCCGGTGTATCTGGGCCTTTAGAGAGTTCCGCAGGTTATGAGTTGGAAATATCTCAAGTTTTCATAAAAGTGCTGAGGATGTAATTATATCAAATGGAGAAGAAGCTTGTTTTGGGCCGCAGTAGTCTGTCCTGAACTCTAAATGTCAGACCACAACTATCATAACAAAGATGGAGAAGTCCCTTCGGTTGACCTGATTGGTCGGCGGACATTGGATTTAGCTTTTCTCTCCGTAAGCAGATTGCTCTCCTTGCTCTGCAGCTGTCAGACAGAGCCACACAAAGTGTAAGAGAAGAAGTAGTTTATTGATCCCCTTTTGGGAAAGGTTTGTGTTGCAGCATAAAAAACATGGCATTGCACCATACAAATTAAAAGACAAGAAATAAACAGTAGAACAAATACATTTTGAATTTACAAATGAACAATAACAAGACTGTCATAGAAACCTTAATAAAAGAGCTGGGAGCATTTTTGTTAAACGCTGAGGGAGGCTGGGATGATGATGCTCTTGGACCCTGAATGCACCATCTGTCTAAACTGTGCTCTCTGCTGGACAGATCCTGTGGGTGTCGCAGGGCGAGTGTCTCAGTACCTGAGCGGAGCGGCTGTCTCTCACCTGTGTCCCATATCAGAGGCCATGCTGACCTGCAAACACAAGAGGTACCCGCCTGTCAGGACCAGAGCTCAGACCTGCCTTCATTACAGCTGCACAGGGAGGGGTCTGTCCAGAAGTAACACTGTGGACTTCATGTCAAAGAAAGAAAGATCTACTTTAATTAGAATGCTGAACGTCTTGAGTGCAGAGTTAGCCACAGCAGCCTCTAGTGGACATCAGAGGAATCACAGTGAGACGGATAGGATAGAGACTATGTTTGATTTGTTCATATTTCACATTTCTGCTTTTTGTTTGAATCTGATTTTGTTCTTCAGCCCCGACGACGACTACTGTCAGAAGTTTGTTCCTTTTATCGGGGTAAGAGGAAATGTCAATTACTATCAGACTATAATTACAGAACTGTGGATTAACCTTTTACATTTTAGAACATCATCCAAACTCTGTGTGTGTGTGTGTTTGTGTGTGTGTGTGTGTGTGTGTGTGTATGTGTGTGTGTGTGTGTGTGTGTGTCTGTGTGTGTGTCTGTGTGTGTGTGTGTGTGTGTGTGTGTGTGTGTGTGTGTGTGTGTGTGTGTGTGTGTGTGTCTGTGTGTCTGTATGTCTGTCTGTCTGTCTGTCTGTCTGTCTGTCTGTCTGTCTGTCTGTCTGTGTGTGTGTGTGTGTGTGTGTGTGTGTGTCTGTGTGTGTGTGTGTGTGTATGTGTGTGTGTGTCTGTGTCTGTCTTTCTGTCTGTGTGTGTGTGTGTGTGTGTGTGTGTGTGTGTGTGTGTGTGTGTGTGTCTGTGTGTGTGTGTGTGTGTGTGTGTGTGTGTGTGTCAGGTGGTGAAGGTTGGCATCGTGGAGCAGAACCTCCGCTCCATCTCACGTACGCCTCACCTGTCCTCCATTCATTCATTTTATTATGTATCTTTATTTAGCAGGTTTAACGCATGTCTTCATTTAAACTTGATTTCAAGCTTTACTACTCATTTCTATTCAGAAGTACGGAGCTCACTTCCTGACATCTCTCCACAAACTAATCAAGTTTTACAAATGCCTTATGGTTCACTAACAAACAAAGTGGTTAGAAAATACAAAACGCTAACCCTAACCCTAAATATGATTTATTAGAAACGTGTATTGTGTTTGTCTGACACACGTTTGAAACGTAATGCGTTAGTTTGTAGACAGACACACTGGAAACCATTACAAAGACACAAGAGCTTTTTATAACTACGGAATAATTCTATGATATTCAGCATTTCAATCTTATCTTGATAAAGGAAAAGCATTACATCAACATTGAATCCAACATTCTTGTTAAGTTGCTCTCTGGAGAGCTTGGTTACATATATTTATATAGATGTCATGTTTTCGTTTTCCCCCAACAGTTGACTCTGGCGACATCATCCTGGGATCTCCTCCCAGCCAATCAGGAGCTCCCATCACTCCTCCTCCCTCCCCCTCCACCAGGTGCTTCCTGTCTCATTTTGTTTTTAATAACGTGTGCATACTTTTTTTATTTCTTTCCTCACTTTACCTGCTGTTGTATTCATGTGCATTTCCCCGTGGTGGGACACATTGAGGATTTCTGATTCTGTCAAATGGAACAATAAATTAACATATTCAGACAATAGTTACAAAATGGCTTTGGACTCCAGCCCGGACATTTTCAGGATAAAAAAATGTCAGTCTTAACCAGAAAGTGGCGCAGTCTGACTCTGGATGGTCTGATTCTGATTACCATGAGGAGTGTTGTGATCTTTGGATAGAGAGCACAAGGTGAACAATTATTTTAAAACTATATAAGCAATCTGTCCAGAGTCCCCGTTAACTTCAAAATCGACCCAAAATGTGTCACAATCGGCCCACCTTCTGGCCTCTCTGGTTACAGGGGACTGTCAAAATTGTCCTGATCAACCAAGTCCATCTTTTATAATTGTCAACATAGACTATAATGCTAATTAATGCAATTTATGCTAATTGTGTAAATGTCCAAACGCATGCAGGTTATCATCCGGCAGCTTTTATGTTCTGGAGACCATACTTTACATTTATAACATAACTGGCTGGTCTACCTGCATGCGCCATCCGACCTCTGCAGCTCATCCAGAACTACAGGACTACAACCCTCAATACTCATCACACTTACAGTGACATTCCTTTTCACTTCAGGATCATCTGGAGAAAGAGAGCTTTGTGACATTTTGGTCTGGGTTCCCTGGCCACTGGGACTCCTCCTCTTGCAGGAATTGGGGTCCATGTAGCCATCTTTTAGACTTTAGGAAGCCTTCAATGTTTAGCCCCCGGGAAGCATCATCGGCCAGATTTCGTTTGGTGTCCACATATCTCCACTGAGTCTCATTTGACATGTCGTGAATAACTGCAATCCGATTAGCTACAAAAGTGTGGAATCGCTTGGTTTGATTGCAGATACATTTAAGTACAGACTGGCTGTCTGTCCAAAAGATGGATTCTTGGAGGTTTAGCTGTAGCGCTGAGCAAAACATCCGATCCATCCTTGCAGCTAGGGTGGCCGCTGTAAACTCCAGTCTGGGTATATTCATCTTTTTGAGAGGGGTTAGTCTAGCCTTTCCCATCACTAAAGCAACATGAACTTCCCCCAAGCTGTTGACACATCTGAGATAACTTGCAGTGCCGTATCCTTGCTCACTGGCATCACTACAGTGATGCAACTGCATGGTTTCCACTTGGCCAACATCCTCAGGTTTGAAGCATCTGCTAACCTGCAAATGTTTTAATTGTTCCAACTCAGTCAGCCATTTTTCATATGGTCTGGAGAACTGACCAGGGATTGTTATATCCCATCCTCACTTAGCCTGACGAAGACCTTGGAGAACTTGTTTTGCCTTTAGTACAAAGGGGGCAGCAAGACCTAACGGGTCATATACTGAACTGACAGTAGAGAGCACAGCTCGTCGGGTAAGGGTCCGGTTTTTTATTGCAATTTGGAATCCAAATGTGTCGTCTTCAATATTCCAGTACATTCCAAGAGCCCTTTCCACAGGTAGCTTCTCTCTATCCAGGTCCAGTTCCTTGATCTGTTTGGCTTTGTGTTCATCTGGTATAGCAGCCAGGACAGCACGGCTATTGCTAATCCATTTTGTTAGTTTGAAACCTCCTTTAGCACATAGTTCACTCACATTCTTAGTGAGGATAACAGCTTGCTCTTCTTTTGCAACAGATTTCAGGCAGTCATCAACATAAGAGTTTGATTTAATGGTGTCAACTGCAATTGCATCACTCTGGCTCTTATTATCTGCTGCT
Source organism: Notothenia rossii (assembly GCF_949606895.1). Lineage (NCBI taxonomy): Eukaryota > Metazoa > Chordata > Actinopteri > Perciformes > Nototheniidae > Notothenia > Notothenia rossii. The sequence continues at coordinate 239,295 of NW_027640362.1, forward strand.
GTCTTTTGCAGGGCCAAATTGGCACAGCTTGGAGAGGAGATGGCACCAAACAAATGAGCTTTCATTCGGTACTGCTCTAAACTTTGGCTTGTGTCACCCTTTGGCCACCATCTCAACAAGTTTGTGTCCTTTTCGTGAACTCGAACTTGGAACATGAACATCCCCTCAATATCTGCCATGATGGCAAACTGTTCCTGGCGAAACCTCAGCAGAACGCCAAGAAGTGAGTTGGTTAGGTCAGGTCCTTCTAAGAGTTCATTGTTGAGTGATTTCCTTTGTATGAAGATGTACAATCAAATACTACTCTTAGTGTCTTTTTTCGCTTGTGGTATCCCCATGGTGGGGTATGTACCACACCTTGCCATCATTTGGATGAAGGTCCTTTGATGGCACCTTCTCCGCATAGCCTTTTGTGATTACATCTTCCATGAAAACCTTGCACTCTTCAGCCTAAGCAGCATCCTTCTTGAATTTCCTAGCAAGGCCATGTGCTCTTTGCTCAGCTATACGCTGATCATTGGGCTTGATGACATCACTATTAGGAAGTGGAAAGGTAGATCAAAGTGATTATCCTTCAGAGTAGCTGCACTTCATACCAGCTGCATGGATTTACTTTCTTCAGCTGACATTTGAAGTTTTCCCTCATATTCTCTCTCTCTGGGAAATCCTGATGATACTGATTTACAAGAAGCTTTTCCAGTTGTTCAATTGAGATGCGGTTTACTGATGCCACTGGTCTTCCAAATGTGTCCACAGCTGTAGTGGAACTAAGCGGTCCATTGACGACCCATCCTAAGAGAGTTCTTACAGCATAAGGAACACTACCTTGGCTACTAGATTTGCCAGGGCTCCATTGCCTTTGGGACATCTACTCCGATTAGGAGTTCCACGTCCGCATCAATTTCTTGTAGTTGTATTTCCTTCAAGTAATGCCACTTGTTGAGATCCTTCTGAGAGAAAAGGTTCCTCTTTGTCACTGGTATCTTTGTTTGTGTGTATGTCTTCTGCAGATCAATAAAGTTATTCCCATCCAAATCACCCACTTGTAGTCCAGTTATTTCATAGCTATCCCCTGGGTTCTTTTGACCCATTGTCTGCTGGAGAACTGTAGTCTTCCGTCCTGTTGTATTCAGCCGTCACATCAGATTTTCTGTGCAAAAGGTTGATGTGCAGCCAGGATCAAGAAAGGCATGTTTGTAACGTTTTGCTGCCTTTGGAAACTTGTATTTGTTCTGGTGCTATTCACAGTTTGCCGTCTTTTCCAGCCCCGATGTCCTCTTCTTTATCCAGAACGACAGGAGTTCCACTGACTGATCGTTTAGTCCAATTGGTCATGTGGTGGTTTTCATTCTCTGTTGGTTTATCGATGTGGAGAATGCTAGGGTGCCTTCCTTGGCAGTGTAGGCATGTACTCCTTTTCCTACACGCTTTGCTCCCGTGTCCCTGGTTAGACATCCAAAGCATATGACTTTCTCCTTCAATAGTTGCACGTTTACATCACGTGGTTGCAGCTTTAACATTTCACATTCATTCAGCGAGTGCTTGCCTTTCTTGCAAATGCAACAATTACCATCCCACCTATCTGTAACCAGGCTTTCAGGTCGTTGATAGCTTTTTGGACTTGCAGTGTTACAGTTCCTCGTTTCTATTGCCATGGCAAAGCTACTACTTTTACCTCGTTGGTTGATTTGCTGTTTGGAGTAGGATGTAGTAGCCTTTGGGATGGCTCTCTGGGATGGCTTGACATCATGAATATCACCAAAGAGGGGATCTTGCAGAATGCTGGCTTGCTTTTCCATAAACCCAACCAGATCAGAGAATGGGGCCCTTCTTTGGTTTCGTTCCAGAAGCTCGAATGCTGTATTTCTCCACTTTTCCTTCAGCTTGTATGGCAGTTTTGACACATTGAGCTTTAAAGTAGATACAAGGTCCAGTTCTTCCATGCTTTTTAGTTCCTTCATAGCATTGCAGCATCCTCTCAGGTAAAGGGCATAGGCATGTAATGCTTTTCCATCATCAGGTTTAATCATGCTCCAGTTGAGGGCTTTCTCCATGTAGGCATTTGCAATTTTCAATCCATCTCCAAAGTGAACTTTCAGAAGTCTCCGTGCCTCAGCATAACCTCTCTCTGGTTCCATGTGAAAGCAGCTCCTCACCAGTTCCCTAGGTTGGCCACTAGTGTATTGTTCAAGGTAATAAAGTCTATCATCATCACAACTAGTTTTATTCTCAATGCCATGTTTAAATGCTCGCATGAATGTTTGGAAACTTAAAGGGTCACCATCAAATACAGGTATTTGTCTGGAGGGAAGTGAGGATTGTTTCTGATGTAACATTAGTAAATCTGCCATATCGTTTTGCCTCTGGATCACAGCTATCAAATCTTTACTATGACTACTAGAGTCTGATTCCTCAGAACTTTCACTCCTTGGTGGCTCTGATGTTCTCGGGCCCAACAGTGGAGCTGGTGGCTCTGATGTTCTCGGGCCCAACAATGGAGCTGGTGGCTCTGATGTTCTCGGGCTCAACAATGGAGCTGGTGGCTCTGATGTTCTCGGGCCCAACAATGGAGCTGGTGGCTCTGATGTTCTCGGGCCCAACAATGGAGCTGGTGGCTCTGATGTTCTCGGGCTCAACAATGGAGCTGGTGGCTCTGATGTTCTCGGGCTCAACAATGGAGCTGGTGGCTCTGATGTTCTCGGGCTCAACAATGGAGCTGGTGGCTCTGATGTTCTCGGGCTCAACAATGGAGCTGGTGGCTCTGATGTCTTCGGGCTCAACAATGGAGCTGGTGGCTCTGATGTTCTCGGGCTCAACAATGGAGCTGGTGGCTCTGATGTTCTCGGGCTCAACAATGGAGCTGGTGGCTCTGATGTTCTCGGGCCCAACAATGGAGCTGGTGGGTCTGATGTTCTCGGGCTCAACAATGGAGCTGGTGGCTCTGATGTTCTCGGGCTCAACAATGGAGCTGGTGGCTCTGATGTTCTCGGGCCCAACAATGGAGCTGGTGGGTCTGATGTTCTCGGGCTCAACAATGGAGCTGGTGGCTCTGATGTTCTCGGGCTCAACAATGGAGCTGGTGGCTCTGATGTTCTCGGGCTCAACAATGGAGCTGGTTCAGAGGTTTCTAATGCAAGTGCAGGTATTTGAGCTCTGGGTTGGCCGTGAAGTGATGTTTTGGCAATGTGGCTTGTCAAATATTCATTCATTCCATCTCTTTCCTGTACTGTAGAATGTCTTTCAGGGCCCACATAGAAACTGTCAAACACCTTTAATTTGGCTTCAGACTCGGCTATATGCTCCTCCAGTTCCATTCTCTCCAATTCAGCTTGTAATCTGTTCTTCTTCATTTCCAATGCCTGTTTCTGTTTTAATGTGGACATCCGTGCTTGTCATGCAGCTTTCTTTGTGGCTACTTTAAGATGAGCTGAGGCTATCGAAGTCGCAGATTGTCTTGTTTGTTTTGAACATTTTGATATCCTAGACTCATCGGATACATTGGAGATACTACCATGAGGATTAATAAGCATCTGAGGGTCTGGTGGAAAAGTGCTCCATGAAACCACTTCCTTTAGGAAATTCTCAAGTGTTTCCATTTTGGGCTCATACCAGTCCAACGTCTCATTTTCCTTTATTTCAGAAGGTAAAAGCATTTGGACGTATACTAATAAAGGGCTGGCTTATCTAAAGCCAGTTGAGCAGCACTTGAAATGTTTGGCTCTATGAAACCTGATGAACTTATATGATTCTGTTTCCTTCAAGGTTGTATCTTGTTGGTCGAATGCACTTATTGTAAGTCTCTTTGGATATAAGCCTCAGCTAAATGCAATTTAATAACTAGGGCCAGGACTCGATTAAAAAAATCAATCTAATTAATTACAGGCTTTGTAATTAATTAATCTGAATTAACGCGTTAAAGTCCCGGCCCTAGTAATAACACTGTGGGGTCTCAACATCTCAGGTTCACAGCAGGACTCTATGATCTGACTATAACTTAAGATAAGAATCCTAACTCCTCCTCTTCCTCTCTCTGTGCAGCTGTCTGGGCGAGGTGAAGGATCTGCAGGTCGACTACTGGAGCCAGGGAGGAGGAGGAGGAGGAGGAGGAGGAGGAGGAGGAAGAGGAGGGAGGGAGGTTGGGATGAAGAACAGCCTGAAGAGTAACTTCCGCTGCCTGCAGGTGTCCAGGATCAGTGGGGGGGGCGAGCTGATGAGCATGACGGTGGTGACCAGAGAGAAGAACAGGAGAGGTGAGGAAGAGGAGGAAGAGGAGGGAGGGGAGGAAGAGGGACCCTAACTGGAACATGACAGGGGGCTGCAGTGGGATAGTCAGTTTCTCTCAGGAACCTTCCTAACGGAGTGAAACGACCCGGAGGTCCCTCAGTGGCAGCCAGGATAAGAGCTGATCCTCTGAAGCAGGGCTTTTCAAAGTGTGGGAAGGGGAGCCTCAGAGAACATAAGAACAGCCACGCCCCCCCTCCCAATTATTTTTATTATTATTATTATTGGTGTTGTTGCTATAATGCAGGGGTATTATGGTCCAGTGGAAAGCCCTTACCTGCTGGCCTAGTTCAATCAAAGTGGTTACTTTCTGTGGGCACTGTAGTTTTACACACCGTCTGATTTGACTTCCTCAGGACTTCAAACTGTTTGTTGGGGGAAGACCCCCACAAAGAAAAAAACATATTTACACACGTAAGGTCATCATGTTAACAGTTTGTTATGCTCATCGAGTCACCCGTGAGCAGAGCATCAAGTTGCCTATGACAGGTGAATGCAGCGATTACCCTCTTGTTCAGCAACACGCCTCACAGACTGATTAAGATCTAAAGCTTTAGTGCGTTTTGATTCAATGCTGAGTGCAGCCACGCTGACAGTCTCTCTTTCATTGTAGACCGCACCTCATTCCTTCAGTCCTTGGGTCCGGATGCTTCTCGTTTTGCGCCGTCCCGTTCAAATGAAATCGCCGCCAATCACATTTCCACGCTCGCACCAGGGCCGGGGGAGGGGTTACAAGGCTCGTGTCTTGTGCTGCATTCACTTTCTCTCATAAATGTCCGATGAGCCACAACCTCCCCCGGGGAGGCGCGCCTCACACTTTGAAAACCGCGACTCTGGAATGATAGGAAAGGAGGTTTCAAACTTCCTTTATAACCTCCTTTAGCTTAGGAACCACTGGACCTCCCTTAC